>NW_024062207.1:0-65968 GCF_006381635.1 Hibiscus syriacus
AATTTAGAGGCTGATTCCCTAGCTAAGGCTGTAATAGGCTGATTTCTGTCTTGTTGTTTATGGTCGACTTATGGTTTTTAGTCCCTGTAACGGGCGTTTTTATGTGTTATAATTTTGTAACTTTCCTTATGTTTAATGAAATCTCAAGGCACTCTTTTTCTCCTTCCGCTGATTAAGGAGCTTCTTTACGAGTTCCTTTAATCAAGAAGGGGTTTTTTAACGAGGCCTTCAATTCTTATAAAAAAAACAATATAGGGAAAATGACCAAGAGTGGATGATCCATAGCCCAGACATCTTGCCAGAACTAAATAATTTTACCATCACCAACTTGAAAACTGCACATGCTTCTAAACTTATAACCAATACAGTCTTCTTTGAAATGGTTATTCACCACAGATCTCCAAATCCAAGAAACTTTAGGTGTAACCTTACTGTCAAACAATAATAAGGATGAATCCATGTTATATTTAGTACATATAATTTTCCTTCAAATAGAATTCCTGTCATTGGCAAACCTCCAAGACCATTTCCTTAAAAGTGCTCTATTCATCATGTTGAGATTCAGAACTCCTAAACCCCCTTATTCTTTGGTTTGCACACAGTAGACCAATTAACCCAATGAATCTTGTTTTTATCGTTTTCCTCTCCCCATAAAAAAAATGGACATAACTGAGTTGAGGGTTTTGTAAATCGAGGCTAGAACCTTAAACAATGACAAATAATATGTTGGAAGCGAACATAGGACCGACTTAATCAATACCAATCTCCCGGCTAATGAAATAGAGGATGCCTTCCAACCAACAAGTTTGTTGTAGAAATTCTGAACCACTGGATCCCAAAGAATTGAATAATTTCTATTAGCCCCAAGAGGAAGTACTAGGTAATCTGAAGGAAAATAACCAACTAAACATCCAATAGTCTTTGCCCACTCCTGAACTTCCTCTTCATTCGAATTAACACCAAACAATTTACTCTTCTTTATATTCAACTGTAGACCAGAAATAACTTCAAACACTTGAAGCACCATCTTCACATTCAAAATATGCATCTTCGAAGCGCCGCAAAAGATGATAAGATCGTCAACAAATTGTAAATGAGATAAATTAAAATTTTCCTTCTCCCTACTGATAACCAAACCGGAAAATAATCCGTCTGAAACAGCCTTAAGGATCAATAAGTTGAGAAGTTCCCCTACCAAATTGAACAGCAATCGAGATAAAGAACAACCATGACGAATACCTTTTGCCATTGAGAATTCCTTAGAAGGAACCCATTGACTAAAACTGAAACAGAGGCTGTTGTTACACATTTCCTTATCCAACCACGCCATCTGGAACCAAAGCCCATTTTCTCCATTACTTTGAACAAAATAGGCAATCAACTGCATCATATGCCTTCTTGAAATCAACCTTGAAAACACAACCCTTGAGTCAATTTTTCCTCCAAAAATCTATTCCCTCATTAGCAATTAGAGAATAATCTAAGATTTGATGACCGAGAATGAAAGCAAATTGAGTTGGACTAATGATGTCTGTAATACAACTCCTTAACCTCCTCGAAAGACACTTAGAAAGGATCTTATATAACCCACCTACTAAGCTTATAGGTTTATAGTCATCTAGGCCACCAATGTTAGAGCCCTTTGGAATGAGAGTAATGAAGGTATGATTAGTAACATGTTCTCATTCTTTCCCCAAGTAGAAGTTGCGAAAGAAATTCATAATATCTCCCTTAAGGACATGCCAAAACCTTTTGAAAAAACCCAAATTTAAACCATCTGGCCCCAAAGCTTTATTACTATCACAGGACTTCAAAGTTTCCCATATTTTCTCCTCTGAAAGTAATGTTATATGCATTTTTTGTGCGATAGTGTTGTTAAAGCTTTTTTGCTTGTTGATGTACTGTTTGATATATTTTAATCTTAGTAGTACATTGGCTTGACTTATATGACTCAATTCTCGTAGCTTTTAAATGTATGTTGCTTTCCTTGAGTTGACTTATTTTTGCCAACTTTTTATATATTAGATGACTGCCACATACCAACTGAAAATTGAGGGAGGGAAGACTACGGTGGTTTAGGCATGTCCTTCGGCGACAACCGTCGGTTGCGGTCAGGAGGGTAGAGTCGATTACAGTAGATGGTACCAGAAGGAGAGGACGCCCAAGGCGGACGTGGGAAGACTGCTTGAGATCTGATTTGAAGGATTTAGCCCTTACCGAGGACATGACCTCTGATAGGAAAGTATGGAGACTTAAGACCAGGGTAGCCGAGTAGTGCGGGTCACATCCATAGGGTGTATCATCTCTATATTCTTTTAATGCATTTGTAGTAATTTCCATGACTTCTACTTTTTATACATTTTTGTCATTAGAATTTATGAAGGCTTAGAACTAGGGTAGCGGAGTAGTGTTGCCATAGTTTAAGTTTTAACCCATTTGAATTTATTCCTTTCGTAGCTTGCTATCGTTGACTTCTTTGTATCCTTCTCTTCATGTTTCCTCTTTTAAATTTAGTCGGGTCTTACGTTTCTGTCTATATGCAGATTTTTTTTACGCAGGGATTTATTTGCAGGGATTACTTCCTATTATAGATGCACATATGAAGACTGTTCAACTATGTATTTATTTATTTATTTATACATTCATTGCATCTTATCTTTATTTCTAATTTTTGACTGCGGAGGTCTTCCACGGAAGCTGCTCTCAACCTGGCATTGGGGACAACCTACTAACCTACCTCCCCTTGCCCCATTGCATATGGGAATAGGGTCTTGTTGTTGTTGTTGTTGCCTATCAAGTAGTTCGGTTAAGTCAGTTGATCTTGAAGGTGGTGATGATACATTCATTTATCTTCTCATGATTTCATTATCAAATGCACTACTCGGTATGGATGCAAACGATCCTCCTAAAACCTTAGCAACCATGCAATTAATAGGCTCCATCTTTTCCAATGTAAGTTTCAAGCCCCTAATTCTTGCAGCGTATTGAGTCATGTTTAATCTCTTTCAAATACTTGTTTTCTTTTTCCTTTTTGTTCCACCCCCTCAATCCACTTTTAATTTCAGATGGCTATGCTGGATGATAATATGGACGAGCTTTCATTCATGCCCATGATTCTCTTTTCTGAATGGCTAGATGAATTTGTTTGCCGCCTATTTGCGTTGCTTCTACATCTGGAACGTAGCAGTATTCTGTAAGTGATGGGTGCTATTTTGTCACAATGTTTGTTTTAATTATTTTGGAATTATTTGTTTCCTTTTTAGGAATGAAGGCCTTCATTCATCAGCAACATCAGGAACTTTTCTAGTTGAAGTTGGTCCGTACTACTATTGCATGCTTGAAATCTTACTTGGGAGACTTTCAAAACAATTATATGATCAGGTTCCTTCTTTCGGCTCAAATCATAAGGTTTTGTATTTTTCCTTTTTGGAATTTATTTCTGCTAACTTTCCTTAAAATCGAAATAGGCTTTAAAAAAAATCTCCAAGTTTGTTCGGACAAATATTCTTCCCAGAGCAATTGCAGAGGTTGGACTGCTTTGTTGTGCATGTGTTTATTCAAATCCAGAAGAGGCAGTTGTTCACCTTGTAGAACCAATTTTATCATCTGTTTTGTCCTCTTTGAATGGAACACCTGTTACAGGATTTGGAGGAAGAGGAACTCTGGATCCCTCGGCTTCAATCAAGGTGTTCTGTCTCTCTCTGTCTCTCTCTCTTCAATGGTGTCCTTGGTAGCTTTTTCTCTCTTCCATATTTTTGTAGTGGGAGTTGATATATATATTTTCCTTTGTAGGCTAGACCCACCCTTTCTCCAGCTCTTGAAACAGCAATTGATTATCAATTAAAAATATTATCAGTTGCCATCAGTTATGGAGGTTCTGCACTTCTCCATTATAAGGATCAATTCAAGGAAGTGATTGTTTCTGCATTTGACTCCCCATCTTGGAAGGTTACCCCCTCTTTGAATTAAATGATTATGAAAATTTCTTGTTTAGTTTCACTATTTTTTTAAACTTTTTTAGACTGACTTGTTTCTAAAAACAGGTCAATGGGGCTGGTGATCATCTTCTTCGCTCCCTTCTTGGAAGCCTAGTCCTTTATTATCCTACGGATCAGTACAAGTATTCTAAATTCATTTCATTTGCTCAAATATTTATGATTGTCCATTTTAGTTTTTCAGCTTGCCTTAAAACAAAATAAAGGAGATTCTGGGTTTTAGGTGCACCTTCAATCACCCTGCTGCTGCTGCATTAGAGGAATGATCAGCGCAAAAGATTATTCTAATGGAGGACTGAAGGGCCCTAAGTGGCATGTTCCAAGTGATGAAGAAGTTCAATTTGCTAATGAACTTTTGATTCTCCATTTTCAAGCAGCCTTAGATGATCTTTTAAGAATATGCCAAACTAAGATACACTCTGATCCAGGTGAACACAATCTTGTTAAATATTGTAAAAGCCCGATATCTGAATAATTCAGGAAAACCCATATGGCGAAGGGTGCTAATGTTTTTCTTTTTTCATTTTCGGGGATGTTCATAAAGTATTGGTTTTCTAATAGTCATGCATTAATTCACATGACATTTTTTTCCTTTTGATTTTTATATGCAATTTCTCATGCAGGCAATGAAAAAGAGCACTTGAAGGTTACTCTTCTACGAATTGACTCTTGCTTGCAAGGTGTATTATCATGCTTGCCTGATTTCAGTCCACCTTCCACGAATGGCATGATTGAAGAATCGAATTATCCTTCTTTTGTAATAGCTGGAGCTACTGGTGCAAGGGTTGGCAGCACTCAACTGCGAGAAAAGGCTGCTGAGGTCATACACACTGCCAGCAAGTAATAGCTTTAATTTCTTTGTTTTCGAGCTCTACAATCTAGGCAGCTACAATTGCTGAATCTTCTGCTTTTTCCGTGTGTACAGATACTTACTAGAGGAAAAATCAGATGACAGCATTTTATTGATTCTCATTATACGGATCATGGATGCTCTTGGAAATTATGGTTACGGACAGTACATATGGATGAAATGAATGTCTTAAACTTACGGGGGATGCTAATAGATTGCTTTAATTGTTTTACCCCTTTTTTGACCTGTATCTTCTTTCTCACATAAATTTACTTTCCAACCTGTTTCATATAGGAAGTTTGGAATATGATGAGTGGTCAAATCATAGGCAGGCTTGGAAGTTGGAATCTGAATCTGCAGCCATTATTGAGCCTCTAATAAATTTTATAGTGTCTTCACATTCTAAAGGAAAGAGAAGGTAAAGTGTTCTATGAGTTTAAGGTTTTGCTGTCCTTCATGCCTTTATGATCATATGCAACAAACTAAATCATACTCTAATTTGAACTGTTTTAGGGTAGGAAAACTAACAAGGTTATGAGTACAGGAATCTTGCTCGATGAGTGAGAGAGAGGAAAAGCGTATAGAGAGAGAAGTTGAAAGAAAAGTCAGCTCCCGATGAGTGTTGGTCGGCGTTTATCGACAACCTTAGTAGGAGGGTTTCTCGTCGTACGCTAAGGGAAATATTCTTAGTCCATGGTCATATTATGAGTCTTTATTCCCAAACAAATAAGAAATTCAAAATACAGATTTTCCACCTTTGCTTTTGTTCATTTTAAGAGGGAGGAAGATTTGAAGACGGCTGTTGATGAGTTAAACGGTGTTTTGATTGATGGAAGGAAGATCTCAATTAGTCCTGCCAGATTTAAGGATGGGCGTCCAAGGTCAAGGGGGAGGCATACTTCTTCAAACAAAGCTTCTAGTCAAAACAATGCAGATTCTTCAAAATCAAGAGAAATAGAAAATTTTAACATAAGCAGAAGGGACAACAGAACTTATAGGGATGCTCTGATGTCAAATGGGAATACAAGGGGAAACAAAGAACTATTTTCCGAGGATTCTCAGAGGAGAATGTTAAGAAGAATATTTTGGAAATGCATATTCCATCAGAAAGTGCCAACTGGGTTAAGAGGTCTTTAACAGGGATTATTAAATACTCTTTTCAAGTTGAGTTTATTCGGAATGCCTTATTAAAAGAATGCTATGATGTTCAAATTGCTAGATGGGGTCATATGGAATTCTTGCGCTATAGTTCTTAAATCTCATGAGGAGATGTTGGATTTATGGAGCAATAAGGACGAGGTTTTAAAACAATGGTTTGAACGAGTGGAACCTTTACTGAATGAGGACGGAGTTCCAATGGCTTTCTGCATGGCAGAATTAATAGGGGTTCCTTTGTTATGCTGGAATGAACCTTTCTTCGAGAAGATAACTGGTAGATAGTTGCAATGAACCTTTCTTCAAGAATTAATAGGGGTTCCTTTGTTTACTGAATGAGGACGGAGTTCGAATGGCATTGATGGTAGTAAAATTGGAGTCTCTTTTGCTAAATACAACCCAAGACATTCTTTTTGGAGAAAGTCTTCGCCAGTTGCTCACCAAAAGCATGATAGGGAAGTTGTTACAAGAGATAATCTCTATACAGTGGACAGTGTTGTTGACGAAGATAAACTACGTGTTTTGGATAACTGCCTTTTGGGGTGGTGCAACAACTATACCAAAATTGGCAATCTGGCTAGCAAAATGCAAGACAAAAGACTCAATGGCTTCTCGTTGATGAGAGTTGCTGGGAATGTAGTTCTCATGTTATTTGAGGACTCTGCTACGTTGAGAAAGGTAAAGAATGATCAATCAGAGACTCTGGCTGAGTGGTTTTTCAGAGTGGAAGTTTGGTCAGAGAGTCTAGAGGTAGAGTGCCGACGAGTATTGGTAGTTTGTGAAGGGATTCCTTTTCACGCGTGGAATTGGGGTACTTTCAAGAACATTGCAGCTAGATGGGGCAAATTATTAACAATTGATGAAAGCTATCAATTTCCTTCATCTTTTGATCGTGCAAGAATTCAAATCCTCATGGAGACTAAGGTGAGAATTGATGAGTTTTTGAGTTTGAAGGTCGGTTCTTATTTTTTTAAAATCATGGTGCATGAAGTTGAGCCTTCTTTCAAACCAAACTTTGGATTCCTGAGGAAGTCGATGATTCTCCAGATCTGATTTGTTCTCTCGGGCAACATCAGATAATTATCTGTCTGGATCGTCAGTGTCATCCTCAGGTTTAAATTGCCCCGTTGAAGATGTTGCAATTGAAGGTCTCCACATAGAAAAGGTTTCACTCATAAAGAGTGTCAAAAATGATGAGAATCTGAGCAACAAATTTGGTGAGGATGACCTTATTAAAAGCGGACCTACCGAGGTTAGGAATGTCTCATTCCCCTTGTTCAGATTCAGGGTTTCATACAATGGTGGTTGTGGATCAAACAAAAGTTAATATCATGGAGCATCCAGTTAATAAATCAGTTGATCATTCTAATGGAGTTAGCCTCAGGGCCTCGGAAGATGTTCGTATGATGGGTCTCATTACTTCTTATGGTGTATCCAGTGACGCAATTCAATTAAAGGAAGATTCCCCAGTGGTGGCCCCTATTCCTGGGAAATTAAGGAAAAATCGTGTGGTAATGAAATGCAAGACAAAGAAAAGAGCTCCGATTTAAGTGGCATGGATTCATTGATTGAAGGGAAGGAAATGTGGTTTTGTTTCATTGAAGATATCTTTTCAAGCTGATCTTTTAGGTGATTTGGAATCATGTTGGTATTTTGTTGAGGTCCCTTCACAGTCGGATGTTTTCGGTTTAATGGTTTTAGGTATTGTTTTCATGTATGTTGTCATTAACTGTTGGGTTGTTTTTCTTTTGCTGGAGGTTTATCTTAGGTATAGGGTGATTGCCTCTAGATCTTTGTGGTCGAGAAGACGAGAGTTTTAGGTGATTATGTTTTTTTGTAATGGTGTTTATCCCCTTTTGAGGGTATTTCGTGTTTTCATATGTAATGGGTGTTTTATTCAATGAAATATGAGGTACTCTTTTCTTCCTTCCAATGTTCGTTAACTTACTTCTTAGTATGTGGACGAATACGAAGGGAGTTTTTAATGAGACCTCCAACTTTTATAAAAAAAATATTTAATGAAATCTTAAGGCATTCTTTTCCTCTTCCCGCTGATTAAGGAGCTTCTCTACAAGCTCCTTTAATCATGAAGGAGGTTTTTAACGATGCCTTCAATTCCTATCAAAAAAAAAAGTTCAGGCCAACAAAATGTGGTTTTGAATATATTGTTTCAGAAAATGGAGATAGAAAAAAAGTTCCTTTACTATACTGAAAACAATTATGTTATGTTAGAGGTGGATTCTGGAATTTATCATTCCTCATTCAGTTGAAAATTCATGGCATTTACAGTTTGGTTACTTTCATTGCATTTTTTTTCTTTTTAAATTCTGTTTGAACTTGTATTTATCTCTCCAGTTTAGGGGCTCAACATTTTTTACAATGAGTTATTTATTGCAAATAGAAGCCTCTGTTATGTAAACTGTGGTAATTTAGGTTTAGTCGTCATTAAACATTTTAAAGGCTTTGTATTTTGGAATCTGGATGAAAATATATCGGTTCATGATTTTATTATGCTCTTAATTTTGATTGGCCTGTTGATTTGTAATTGGTTGTTGATTTGCAACTTCCATTTAACTCGTGTCCACCATCTGAATTGGGTTGTTTGCTTCTAGCATTTATTTATTTATTGATAGGAATGAGGCCTCATTAAAAACCTCCCTCTTAGTTGGTTCTTGTAAAAGAGGCAACAGTGCCTCATCTTATTAATAAACCATAATTACATAAGATACAGCTTACATAATAAACATCCCTTAATAAAATACAGAACAATACAACAATACCCCTGTATACTTCAACCAATCCCTTCCTTAGCTAGTTTGTCTGTTTCCCAATTACAACTCCTAGGAATCCAATTAATGATAATACCTCTAGTAGATACAAAGGCCTCAATTTCCTCCACCAAAGAACTAAAAAACGTTGGGACAGAAAAAGGCATCAAAATCCAATACACAACTTTTTTACAATCATTCTCCATGATAAGTCTACCCTTCAATGCCCAATCCGATGAAAGAAATATATCAATTCCTTGTTTAATAGCTTTTAACTCAGAAAACATAGGAGGATCAGGTCCCACAGCAGTAGAGAAAGTGGTTAAAGTAGAGCTATTCGAATCTTTCAAAACTCCTCCAATTCCACCCTTCATCCCATCACCAGTCACCGCTCCATCAACATGAATTTAAAAAAATTATAAGGGGGCGGAAACCAGCAATTAACCTTCTTCTTCTTAGATAATTTAGTAGTGATTCTGTCTGCAAGCGATGGATCCCCTATTAGTAAATCAGCCTGAATATTAGCATAGGAAAATTTAGCTAAAAACCATTTAGTGAGCCTAAATCTGGAAATGAAGAACAGAAAGAACTGTCAAATTTCCATTTTCAAACACTACCGAATTCCTAACTTTTTCATAAAGACCAGAGAACTACACCAGGGATAAATTGCTTCTAGCATTTATTGATTTTTTTCATTCTACTTGAGCCTCCTTCCCAATCCATAAATCTGTTTTACTTGCCACTGCACATTTTTGATGATCACTAGGATACAGCAAATTCGAAGTATGATATGGCATCTCTAATAAGGCCTAGGTCTATGTTTTCTTTCTTCATTTAGCATACATTTGCTCTCAGAATTCTTGGAGCAAATTGACATAGAGCTGCCTGATTGGAACTCTTTCTCTCTCTATAAATTTGGCTTTTTGATTAGCTGATCTACTAGTGACTAATTTTTTGGCCATCTTGACTTTATATCTAAGATATTTGGGCCTTTTGAAGGAAACATCAAACAAGGATTTGTCAACATTAGCGAAGGCAGCGTTTCAATTGCTAAAATGGAGAATCATTTTAGAACCCCATCTCCAAAAGGCTGTTTCTGTTATTCTTTCTTCTGCAAATGATCCTAACTGGCGAACTAGATCAGCAACTCTAACCTATCTGCGAACTTTTATGTTCAGGTGTGTTTCTTCTTTAAGGGGTTGGTAATTTCCTATTTTAGCAAAGCTAGTGGCAGGAGTTACCTCCTGAAAATAGGTTGATAAAATTTCTGTGTGTGCCATAATAACCGTTGTGCTTTATGACAGGCATACTTTCATTCTCTCAAAAGGTGACAAACAAAAAATCTGGAGAACAGTGGAGAGGCTCCTTTAAGACAGTCAAGTGGAGGTTGTGTGTTTTTTTTGTGTGTGCGCGCGCGCGTGCGTGTGTGTATCTTATATGACGGTTAATATTAAACTTTATAATGTGGGACATTTTATTGATAAAGAGAAGGAACTCTCGGAGGTTATCAATTGAGTTATGGTCTCTGAATGAAGTACAAAATAACAAAATTTGATGTCATGTGCTTTCACAATTATAGTTTTACAAGGGATCCCCTGGTTCAAAATGTCTTTTTCCCCAATTTGAGGATTAAGGTCCTTGGGCAGGAAACATGATATTATTACTTTAACTAAAATGCTACATTTTCTCAGGTAAGAGAGCATGCTGCTGCGGTGCTAGCTGGTCTAATGAAAGGCGGGGATGAAGATTTATCTACAGATTTCTGTGAAAGAACTTATGCAGAGGCAAATACCATTCAACGAAGTAGAAAGACAAGGTATTTCTATGGCAATTATTTGGTTTAATGGAAGCTAATTCTTTTAGATGCTATAAATTAAAGTTGTTTTGATGGGTTAGATGATTGCAAGGTTTTATCCTCAAGCATGAGAGAATTCTTAATGCTAATCTTGCTAATGCCATGATAATTTTAGTTTCTATAACGAATCTCAGTTTACACCCGTCCAAAGGAAAAACTATCAGCATATAAATGATTAGATGCTTGTCCTACATTGCTTCATAAGAATACAACTCTGCACTAATCATCAAATCCTGAGCTTTGAATTTGCTTGCTGAATTTATAAGATTTATGTATTGACTGGGTTTGGACTTCTCTCCGACATCATTGTACTTAGTGATATTTGGTTGTCACCCCATTTATGCTTACGTTAAAGTTATTGTCCTATTTGGCCATCCAAAAGCGCCCCTCAAGACTTTGTCACCCAACGGTGCACGTACAAGGACGCAAAAAGGAAGAGGTACTTAGTGAGTATGCCTTGAGGGGCTTGTGGTCTCTGAGTACTCAAAGAGGACAATACCTTATGTAGGCATTCACATGGGTGTTGACTGAATTCTGGTACACATGATTTGTGGTGCCACAGAGATGTCCAGAATCTGGTCATTTACAATCTGTGCGTGGAACTGCTATAAAACCTATATGTTACCATCTATATTAGAAAACTTATACACGCATCTTAATCATAACTTGTAATTAAATGGCTTATTTACAAATAAAATACATCCATTCACATTAACCTCTGAATGAGGTCCTGGTTTTAGTTTTCTGTTGATACCTATCTATGCAAGTCTAATCATAAACTCATGAATGCAGGAATAGAAATTCTGGGCACTCCGTAGCATCTGTTCATGGTGTAGTACTTGCGTTGGCGGCTTCTGTGTTATCAGCACCATATGATATGCCCAGGTTGGTGTATGTTAAACATGATAAATAGTTCAAATGTTAGTAATAATTCAAGAATTATATGTAGATCACCAGGTGTTTTACTAGGACAAAAATAAAAGCGCTATTTCTAAATCCATGGGTTTCAGTTAAAAACAGTTTAAAGCACTGCAATTACTTTATTTGTTTTCACTATGACGGTTCCAGGTGCAATTTTAAAACTTAGAATCCTAAGAAATATAATTGGTCAATGCAAAAAATACCTTATAGTTTTAGCGATTTCCATTTAATTGCTTACTATTTGAAAATATAATTTTTACTAGGAAGTGATAGTATTTCAGAATCATCCATATGTTTTCTCTCATATTATACTTTTCTTCAAAGCATGACTACCAAGTAGGCCAAATAATTGGATTGTTGCAGAAGTGGAAAAAAAAATTAAGAACAAATGAAGAAAATTTGGGAGAATCTGAATCTCGAAAGTTTAAAAATCTTAGGCTGATAAATTCACCTTTGTTGGGTAACTTAAAATACTGCAGAAACCTTCTGAAGTTAAATTATTAGGCACCTAGTTTGTTTATATTAACAAAGGTAGGTAGATATATTGACATGCATCTTAAATTTTTAATATGGCTTGTTCAGTCTGTAAAATATGGCATTGTGGATCTAAAGTGGGACCCTAGGAAACTTCGTGACTGGAGGAAAATGAATTCTTTCAAGCTTGTTAATTTTCAAACAGCACTTCTAACCATATTGTATCAGGACTTGATTGGAACGGTCAAAGCCAGTGAAACATCCCTCCCCACCACTATCAGTGTTTTTTGCTATGTTATTGATGTACAAGTTCTTTTTGCAGTTGGTTACCAAATCATGACCCATGTCTGCTACTTGCATTGCATCAGTTAACCTGATTTATCAGCTATAGTTCCCATTATACATACATGCACGACTAAAGTGAACAACAAACCATGATTTTTCTACTTGTTTTCCTTATGTTCTATTGAATCATCAAGTAACATTTTAATCGACAGACGCATTATTTGAGAACGTGTGATTCAATTAACCCTACATCCTTGGACATCTGTTGCATATTTGTATGTGTCCTTCATGACTTGGGGTTTTAGTTCAAATATTAGTGTTATTCTATGAGATGTTTTACACCTGTTTAAACAAAAACAATCCTATTTTCAATACGCACAGAAAATAATCCAACAAATCTCCAAAAGCTAGATTCTTGATATGTCACAGAACTATAATTATGAAAATACAAAGTTTAATCCTGGATGAAGATTGAGCATTTAATTTGGCTCTGGGTAGAAAAAAAAAAGGGAATATCTGCCTCTCAAAAATATTTACACCACCATGCTATGCTTTCTGGGACAATCTTGTTTCAAATCTCCATGGTCTCTGCCTCTGCAACTTTCAAGTTTCCAAATACGATCCCCGTAGTTCATCTCTTTCACTTGTCATGTTTTCGGTAGCTTGCTTTGACCTGCAATATCGAACCGGTTACATACAGCACACAGCTATTACTAAAACAACGAGAACCACAATAGAGAACCGAAACCAAAATAAAGAATGATTTGGAGAGGGAATCGATGAACTGACCAGTGGCAGAAGGATCTTCATGTACGAAGAAACTCGCAGAGACTATCAGATAGCAAAGTATAAGCATTAGTCCTTTGAAGTAGTTAGATGTTCCCTCCTGCACGCAAAATAAAAGAGAAACGTTAACTTCATGATGCCCATTACTCAGAACTCAAGTATAATGTTCTTGATATGCCAACCTGCAGAAAAAAGGCTACAACTATAACAGTAATGAAGAGAGTTGCTGTCTCAAAAAGCTGGAAGTTTAAGTCCATTTCCCGTCCCATCATCCAACCAATAACGACACAAAAAGGTATCTGCAAATTCAAAAATAATACGGGTTAAGGGACCAAGGCAAAATAAATAGCATATTAGCAACACTAACATATAAAAGCCGGTTTCAGCTTTGCTCCAAAGTTGTGTTTAAATTCTACAGGATTTGAACACCGTACATCTTTAATATCATTACAAGTAATGTAAAACCACTAAATCATGTCTTGGTGTTCCGGAAACCGAAGAATAAAACCAAAAGTAAAACCAGTAAATCCCAATATTTGGATGTATGATATAATTGAGTGACATCAACAGAAAACCGGGTGGATCCAATGTACAATACATACCCCAAACATAGAAATCTGAGTTGATGACCCTATCGCAACTCCCAAGGATATGTCCTGAAGATGGTTTATCAATTAGCAAAAATGTAAATGAATATAAAATTGGAAGTTAAGAGAATTACTTACAAGCTTGTCTTTCATGGCAAACATGATAGCGCTTGCATGCTCAGCAGCATTACCAATTATGGGGAGCAAGATAACACTAATAAATGCGATTGGTACATTCCATGCAACAGATGCCCTATAAGAAACAACCAGCAGACAACAGAAAGATCATAGAAACCCAATCAGCATATACTCTCAAGAAAATTGTTTTCAGAAACAAAAGGCAAATCAATTTTAAAAGCCAACTAAGTTCTGATTAATACCCTCCAACTGGAAAAAAAAAGAGCAAATGCGGACCTCTAACCAACTTTCAAACAATTTTGTAAGTGATTCATGCTCAGACTGGCTTGAGTAAACATTACACTGGAGGATGCATATGATAAAGCCGGTATTTTATGATTCATTTAACAACTTGTTCTTTGAGTGACCAATGACCTCAAATGTTTTAATACATCCATCCCATTAACCAAGAAAGAGGGAAGGTTAAAAAACAAATGTTACCTCTATGGTATCCACCAAATAGTCAGACAGGATGGAAATCCAAGCAGTCATGATAGCAAGCCAAATTATTGATTCCCATTTGGAAATTTCTGGAGCTTCATCATCATCTTCGTCCTCCCCATTGTGACTTCCTTCCTGATATTAACATTTGCCACAACACTAAGTATTCTACACAAAATACTTGAGACAAAATAACAAGACAAAATAACCAACCTCGACAACAGGGACATAGTTATCATCTTGACTTTTTAACTGGAAAACAAGATAGGCAGCATAAGCTAGAAGCATAATACAACTGCTAAATCTTGAAAGAGCCAACTCCGACTTCCCAACTTGCCGTTCAGTGTGTGTGTAGTGGAGGACTGCTGGAAAGAGTAGGCCCATGACTGCCATCAGCAGCAGTCCTGAATTGACAACAGCTGTGGCCTGAAGGTAAAGTTTACTTCAGTTTAGAGGGATCGAATAAGGGGAAATAGAAGAAATATGATCAGACAACATACTAATACTTTTACCTTGCTGAAGACTTGTTCCTTTCCATAATGTACAAGCCCACCACAAAAGAATGCACATCCAAGAACAAGTAGCATATTTGACAAAATTGAGCCCAACAATGACAACTGAACAACACGTGTCATTCCGCTTTTCAGTGCATAAATTGAAATAATTAATTCGGTTGCATTCCCAAACGTAGCATTTAGAAGACCACCAACTGTAATTCGTTTCAACAGATGAAAGACCATTACTAACATGAAATTTAAAATTAAAAGGAGGGGTTTTAAAAGGAACCTTGGCAAGCCATTTTAAACAAACAAACTAGTTGCTTGATCAAGAAAAAGAAAATCCGTAAGAATTAAGAATAGAAAAAAACCTGTAGGTCCAGTGTAAAAAGCCAGCTGCCTAAATTCAATCAAATGAAAAAAGCAATGTTAGGTGGCAATAGAACAACTAACGACACCAAAATACCAAATTGAAAGAAGAAGATGAATCCTTACTCAGTAGCATAACCCAAACGCTCCGCCAAAGGTGTTATACCTAGTAAGCTTAGAAAGAAGACCCAACCCTGCAATCCACCTAGTCATTTTATACAACTTATACCAAAAGGAAAACCAAGCTAAAAAAAAGGAGCATCAAAACCAAAACTCACATTACTATAACTCATTTTATGAACCATGATTGCTAGAGGCCCGAAAGGCATGAGCAAGTTGAGTTTATTTGAGAAAACTACGGTCTTTATGCTCTTATAAACACCATTCCTTGTCATTTTATAGCCACCAACAGGCAAAACAGAGAACAGAAAACGTTGGTTTGAAAGAATAGGCTGTGTCTTTTGGGCATCCATTTCAGAGGAATAGAGGCAGTCATCATCGAGATCATCCATTGCCCTATCTAGTGGTCCCATCTGCAACGATATGCACTAAAATATTAGAAATGCAAGCTCTAAATACACTAAAAAGAATTAGCAACTTAAAATGCAAATCAATCAACCAAAATAAGGGTTGAAGAACAAAGAATGGAGGACGATAAAACATTAAAAATATGAATAATAACGTACTTCAACATGAGATTGAACTCCGATTTGCCCTTTGTAATCCACCTTGTCCATCTTCATCCATCAAAAGAGATATAAGCTCTCCACAGCCACTAACATAAAAGGCATCACAAAATCATGCGTTTGGTTTTAAATTCCTCAAGGTAAATAACATAAGCACAACTGAAATTTGTGCAAGAGAAAAAGAAAAAAACAATAGCAAGCATGGTTATCACACAAACAAATTGCAACAAAGCCACAGAATCCCATATCAAGATCCCATCTTTCATGTTTATCCCATACAATCAATTTCACATTATAAACAAAGTCAAACTTGATATTTTGATTTCCAAGCCTTATATTCATTTAACTGGAACCTACATCATCAAATCAATCCCAGTAAACAGCAAAAGATTCAATTCCAAGCAATCAAAAGCATGGAACAATAAAACACAGGGAGAAAAGGCATGAATTGCATAAAATACAACGCTGATGCTAAAGTAACAATCCTAAAAATAGAAAAGCCATCAAACATAAATAGATCTGAGAAAAGAACAAACCTTTACTGCAACTGTTTAGAAAACCTGAAACGGGTATGGATAAAAAACCCCAGAAAATTAAACAAAAAGAAAGTTATTACTTTTCTTCACCGAAGAAAAAAAAAAGAATTTTCTTTTTCTTTGGTAAGAAAGAGAACAACAAAGAAATAAAAGCAGATCGTTAATTTCAAAAGCGTTGGTGGGTGAGGGGATATTTATGAGTTCTGATAATTGCTAAATTCTCTGACTTTCCGTTTTCTTCGTGTAATTTGAACTGCTTGTCTTTGTCTCCTCCCTCTCTTGTGATTCTTCCCATTTGTTTCCCTAAATAATTTGAAGTATGTTTTTAGTTTTCTACTATACTGAAACTTTAGATTTTTATATTTATATTATTATACACTAAGTCTAATTTCACTGCTTGTTACTGTTGTTAAAATCAAATAATTTCAACATTTTAATTAATATTTAAATTTATTATTACGTAAATATAACTAATTAAATTTTAATTCAAATAATGATAAAAAAAAGCACATCATTTAAAATGAATTTGGACATCACAATATATTTGCATGATAATAGAATTAATATCATAATAATGTGTAATTACAAGACTTTATCATTTTTTAGATACGGTTGGGTCATGAAATATAATTATATCTTAATTATTTATCCCATGTTTGATAATTACATTAAGTAATTATATAGTTGCATGAAAACCTCTAATATACTTGGTTCAAAGAACTCATAAAGCATTTCATGCATTTATTGCCTTTATCCCAAAAATTAATGGGTTTATATAAAGTTGATCAATCTTGTGTCTAATAAAATGTGAAGTCCACTAACCAAAACGCAAAATAATATTATGCGAGTAATTTATGATATTTTTTCAATTAATGTTATTTGAGGGTCGTTTTTTTTCTAATAAATGAATTTTAAAAAAAACGCCGTGAGAAAAGGGGTTGAATAAAAGTGCTGAAGGCAGAGCTTTATTAGTATTAAAATAAAGGTAAAAAACCATCATAAGTACATGTATTTTTGAGAGAAAAATTAATGTGATTCTTGTATTATTTTTTTAATGTGGTTTTAGAATTCAGAAAATAAATTTAATGTGACTTTTTTATCAATATTTTTTGTTGTTGATTGTTACGATGATGACGTATTAGTTTCATGGTGTTGATATAGTGATCTACGGTGCTAATGTGACAGTTAGCTGTCATATTTGAGTTATCAATTTAGTTCATCTATTATGTCAACCGCTACGCTATCAATTACCATAAGTATCATGTCAATGTCGTAAATCGTCACATTAATACGGTAAATTCACGTCAATACTATAACAATTAATGACGAAAATGTTAAACAAAAAATTATATTAAATTTATTTTTTGAGGTAAAATGTTACAATAAAAAAAATAATACAAATACCATATTAATTTTTTTTAAAGTATACAGACCTCTGTTTTATTTTTGAATAAAAAAACAAATAAATAAAGATTAAGACAAGGGAAGTAAGGATGCATGTGAATGTATCCCATTTTGTAGTTTAATTTATAATGGTGCAGTCCATAGATTTGATTTGATTGGATTGGCTAAGCTTCCAGGAAGCTCCCTTTGATTAATTAAATTATTTGATTTTAGAGATTCAGATCCATTCGCTTCTTCGTGGAGGCCACCCCTGTATTATTGGCAATTTACCTAAATAACCCTAATAATGAAATATTATCTGTCAGACATTTTTTCTCTAAATATTATCGATCTAGCACACTTTCTGATAAAGCGTGGATCATGAGGCCACATTTGTAGGGTTTTGTCCGAGCTGACATCACGGTGAAAAAACGTAGATCATGAGACGCGTCTTCCATTATTCACTTTAAATTATTGGACACTCAATTATTACTTGAGTCTTAACTCTCTCTATTATTCACCAATCTCACTCCCCTATAAATACCCCTAAATGCAAACATCAAAATACACCAAAATTACTTTTACATTCTTCCTTATATTAAGCTAAGTAGATTATGTTATAGTTTTTAGAAGATAAAATTATTTTTTATTATATTATATTTATTTTATATTTAATTATTTGACCAAATTTTATTGTACTAATTATTTTGTATTATTTTTTTAGTTGTAAAATGGAAGGCGGATTATATCTAAAATATTAAATTATGTTATTTAAATTATTGTGATTTTTTTTATTTTTTAGCATTAGTTTATGTTGAAAACATTTTTGATGTTTCGATATAACAAATTAAGTATTATTGAATTTTAAGATTTTATAATCATTTTTAAAGTATATTCGATTAAATTATTCGAATATCAAAATATTACTCCAAGTTTTTCAATGTCAATTTCAAATCCTTACGTAAGTGTAAAATTATGTTTTAATCTTAAAATACTTTTGAAACAAATTTTATAAAGTAATTCAAGCTTTAATCGAGCCAAGAATATTTTCTTTATAAAAGGGGTTCGAGAAAACCAGATTGCCCAGAGGGTACCGATACCCTATGCAAGTTTTGGTTCCGAGAAAAACAGAGTGCTCTATGGGTATCGATACCCCTAGTCAATTAACGGTCGAAATATTTGAATTTTACACTGTAGGTACTGATACCCTATGGAGGGGTACAATATCCCACGCTCCCAACAGACTTTTTGGAAAGGGTTTTCACACTACAACGACTCTAACATCACCCAAATGATTCCCAACGGCTAGAATCAATCCAAGGTGTATTTAAACAAGTTCTGAAGCCATTGATAAACAAGAATTCATTAAGAAACAAGAGAGAAAGCATCAAACATCAAGTTTGTGTATTTCAAGCCAATTTTCCTTCAATATTCATTTTGCTTTCAAGAACACATATTGTGTTCATTTGTAATCATCCTTGAGTGTTCTTTTCTTGTTCTAGAATTGTGCAAACATATTGCCTTGTGAGGTTTTTCTATAAGTTTGCGAAATTTGTATTGTTCTCTTTGGGAGAGAGTATTCTCAAGAATTTGGGGTATAATTCTTGAGGGTTTTGTAAGGTTACTCTTTGTCCTCAAAAGAAAGACAAATTAGTGAATTGTTGGAAAATCCTTAGTGTGGATAGCTAAGGTAGTGGACGTAGACTTTGGTTGAGAAATTCGAACCACTCTAAATCGTTGTGCAATTATTTTCTATTTTCTGCGAAAGCTTCCACCAAAATTTTTATTGTCAATTCACCCCCTCTTGGCTATTTCGTTAATCGATTAACTCAACAATTGGTATTAGAGCCTCACTCATTTGAAGGTTTAATCGCCTCTTGAGTCAATTCGGGAAGAGTTATATTGATAATCAAGTCATCAATGACCTCCACTTCAAACTCCGACCTTGGTCTTGATTCATTGCCCGTTAACAAGCCTCCTTTCTTCAATGGAGCTAATTATGCTTATTGGAAAAATAGAATGATGTACTTCATTCTAGCAAGTGACATGGGAGCATAGAATATCATAGAAGACAGTTACATCAAACCTTTCACTCATCCAAGATTGTGGAGTGAAGGAGATACAAGAATGTTCCAGCTCAACTCAAAGGCTATTCATATTATATTTTGTGCTCTTGGATCAGATGAATACGGAAGAGTTTCATCTTGTACAACCGCCAAGGAGATATGGGATAAACTACAAGTCACTCATGAAGGCACAAACGAGGTAAAAGAATCTAAAATTAGTCTTCTAACTTATAGCTATGAAAATTTCAGGATGAAATCAGATGAAGATATCAAATCTATGATGAATAGATTTTCCATGATTGTAAATGGTCTCAAATCATATGGAGAGATCATTCCAAACGAGAAGCTTGTAAAGAAGTTAGTTTACTCTCTTCCAAAAGCTTGGCAATCAAAGAATATGTCAATCATCGAGGCTAAAAACTTAAAATCATTGACCCTCGATGAGCTAACTGGTTCTCTCCTCACTCATCAAATAATGCTTCAAGATGAGGTAAACCTCGAAAAGATGGACGAGACAAAGAAAGAGATAGAGAAGAAGAAAAACATTGGAGTTGCTCTCAAATCCACAAAAGATGAGAGTGATTCGGATAAAGATAATGATGACGAGGAAATGACATTATTTGCCAAGAGGTTCAGAAAATTGATGAAGCCCAACAGAGGAAGAAAATTCAAAAGAAATGAAGTCTTCAAAACTGAATTAAAGGAGAATGACCCTATTATTTGTTACGAGTACAAAAAGTCGAGGCATGCCAAATATGATTTCCCACAATTAAAGAAGAAGGGTCAATCCAAGAAAAAACACAAGGCACACATGGTTACATGGAGCGATGAAGAAGGTTCTGATGAAGAGGAACAAGAAGTAGAAAACTTGTGCTTGATGGCCATCGGGGAAAATTCTAAGGTAACCTCTATTCGATTCAGAAGATTTATCTTATGATGAGTTATTAGATGATTATAATGGGTTGGCTTCGGGTTATAAGACTTTATTTTGAAAATACAAAAATGATATTACAAAATTGAAAAATGAAAATAGTCTTATGTTCAAGACCAACGAAGATCTTGAAAGTAAAATTACAGAATTGCAAATCAAAATCGAAGATTTTTGAAAAGAAAAATATTGATTTGCATAACTTACTTTCAAAAGTTCATGATGATCATCAAAAGAAAACTGATGATCTTAAAGCTTCTTTTAATAAAGTTGGAATAAAACATTTTGAAAAAGGAGAGAATTCAAAATCCAACTTTGTTAGAAAAAGTTTAAAAAACTACAATCATAGAGGTTCCCAAAGAACCTCTAATGGAAAAATCGTTTGAAGTATATGGGTTCCTAAAGAACTTATTACTACTAAAGATAAGGATATTCTAAATAAATGGATACCTAAGGGGACTAGAATTTTGGAAACTAATGAATATGGACCCAAAAGAATATGGGTACCAAAAATAAAAAATTAATCTATGTTTGTAGGAAAAAGAGCATTGCTACAAGGCACGAGAAACAAATTCAAACTCATGGTACCTTGATAGTGGATGCTCAAGACACATGACCGGAGACAGAAGCCGGTTTATAGAGCTTAATGCCAAAAATGGAGGAGTGATAACCTTTGGTGATAACTCTGAAGGTTACATTGAAGGTATAGGTACAATAGGTAATACTTCTTCCATACAAATTAAAAAATGTGTTATATGTGAATGGGTTAAAGCATAATCTATTAAGTATTAGTCAATTATGCGATAAAGGATACAATGTCATATTTGAAACTAATGGTTGTAAAGTCATTGACATTGCATCTAATCGGATTATGCTTGTTGGTCATAGAATAGGAAACATTTACATGGTGCATTTAGATTCTATTAATATGACTAATTTATGCCTAGTTGCTAAGGATGAGCATGATAGTTGGTTATGGCATAGGAGACTAGGACATACTAGCATTAGTGTTTTACAAAGGCTAATTCAAGGAGATTTAGTTAAAGGGTTGCCAAAGCTAAAATTTGATAATGATAAAATCTATGATGCTTGTGCTAAAGAAAAACATAGAAGAGCTTCCTTTAAATCCATTAATGATGTATCAACTAGTAGAGTATTACAATTGATCCATATAGATCTTTTTGGGCCAACTAGGACTACTAGCTTGGGTGGAAAATAATATGCATTTGTCTTGGTAGATGACTATTCTAGATATACTTGGGTTCTATTCTTAAGTACTAAAGATGAAGCATTAGAAAAAATTCATCACGTTTTCAAAAGTAATCCAAAATGAAAAAGATTACTCCATAACTAGTGTTAGGAGTGATCATGGCACTGAATTTGAAAATCTTGGATTTACTGAGTTTTGTAATTCTAATGGTATTAGCCATAATTTTTCAACACCTAGAACTCCTCAAAAAAATGGAGTTGTTGAGAGGAAAATTCGAACTTTAGAAGAAATGGCTAGAACCATGCTTTGTGAAAACAATTTGCCAAAATATTTTTGGGCGAAAGCCACAAATACGGCTTGTTATATTATTAATTGAGTAATGATTAGGCCTATTTTGAAGAAAACTCCATATGAACTTTTCAAAAATAAAAAGCCTAACATTAGATATTTTCATTCATTTGGATGTAAATGTTTTGTTTTAAACAACGGTAAAGATAATCTTGGCAAATTTGATGCCAAAAGTGATGAAGGAATTTTTCTATGTTATTCCTTAAATTCTAAAGCTTATCGGGAATTTAATAAAAGAACTTTAGTGGTAGAAGAGTCTATACATGTTGTTTTCGATGATAATCCCCTTCCGAGGAAGGATTCTTGTATGAATGATGATATAGGTATTATAAAAACAAATAATGTTAGACATGACGTTGGAGAACCATCATCAAAGGAAGAAAAAAAAGATGAGGAAACTCATGATGTTCTCGAGAATCCAACCATTGAAGAAAGGGAAGTATCTTACTCAAGGGAATACAACTATGTCAATGATGGTGAGATAATAGGTGATCCATCCAAAGGGGTAACAACTCGATATTCTCTTCGAAATATATGTAATTGTGTAGCATTTATCTCATGCATAGAGCCTAAGAATATTAAAGAAGCATTAAATGATGAACATTGGATTATGGCTATGCAAGAAGAGTTAAATCAATTTGAGAGAAGTAAAGTATGGATATTAGTTGAAAGGCCTAGTAATAAATCTATTGTAGGCACTAGATGGGTATTTAGGAATAAGCTCGATGAAAGTGGTAATATAGTGAGGAACAAGGCTAGACTTGTTGCTCAAGGCTATACTCAAGAAGAAGGTATAACGATGAAATATACGCTCCTGTAGCTAGGATGGAAGCAATTAGAATGTTATTAGCATTTGAATGTTTTCATGAATTTAAATTATATCAAATGGATGTTAAAGTGCATTTTTAAATGGTTTTATAAAAGAAGTGTACGTGGAACAACCTCCAGGTTTTGAAGATTCAAAATTTCCAGATCATGTTTTTAAATTGACAAAAGCGCTTTATGGTTTAAAACAAGCTCCTAGAGCTTGGTATGAAATATTGTCAAACTTTTTAATTGAAAAAGGTTGTTCAAAAGGGAAGGTTGTCACTACATTGTTTTTAAAGCATAAAGGTAAAGATTTATTAGTAGTTCAAATTTATGTTGATGATATAATATTTGGTTCTACTAATGATACTCTTTACCAAGAATTTTCTAAGCAATGAATTCGAGATAAGCATGATGGGGGAGCTCTCATTTTTTTGGGACTCCAAATCAAGCAAAGAAAAGATGACATCTTCATCAATCAAGCAAAATACATCAAGGATATGCTCAAGAAGTTTGGATTGGAAAATGGGAAACCTCATGCCACTCCAATGAGCTCATCTACAAAGCTTGATAAAGACGAAGGAGGTAAATGTGTGGATGTTAAATTGTATAGGTCAATGATTGGCTCTTTGCTTTATCTAACCGTAAGTAGATCGTACATTATGTTTAGTGTTTGCTTATGTGCTAGATTTCAATCATACCCTAAGGAATCGCATTTACTAGCTCTTAAGAGAATCTTTATATACCTTAAGGACACTCCTAGTTTAGGACGTTGGTATTCTAGAGACTCTAGCTTTAGCTTGCATGCCTTCTCTGATGCGGATTATGGAGGATGAAAAATAGATAGGAAAAAAAACTCTGGTACTTGTCAATTCCTAGGAAATATGCTAATTTCTTGGTTTTTAAAGAAACAAAATTGTGTTGCATTATATACCACTGAAGCAGAATACATTTTAGCCGGTAGTTGTTGTGGACAAGTTTTATGGTTAAAACAACAATTTTTAGATTATGGAATTGAAGTTAGTATCATACCTATCAATTGTGACAATACTAGTGCTATTTGTCTCACTAAAAATCTCATCCAACACTTTAGAACTAAGCACATTGAAATTAGACATCATTTCATTAGAGATCATGTCGCTAAAGAAGATGTAGTTCTAGAATTTGTTGATACTTTGCACCAATTAGCGGATATTTTTACAAAACCTTTAGATAAAGAAAGATTTTGGACACTTAGGAGAGAATTAGGTTTGACCAACCTACCTTGACTTAGTGTTTAAAATAATCTTTAGCACTTTTAATTAGAAATGAAAAATGCTTATAAAAATAACACTTTTGATTGCATTCTTTGCTATTAGTTAGAAGGAGTTTATGATTCTTAGTGATAATTAATTATATGTTCAAATAATGTTTAAGGATAGATTTGATTGATTGAACATAGTTAATTTTTGTAATATGAGTTGTCAACACCACTAGAGCTCATTAATTTAGCTTTCTAAGTATTTAAAATCAGATTTTTGACATTTTGTGCACGAGGTATCAATACCCCTGCAAAGGGTACCGATACCCCCTTTGAATGTGTATCGATACCCCCACAAAGGGTACCAATACCCCCTTCGGGTTCTAGTTTTTAAATCTCCAAAACCTCATTTTTGTTCAAAACCCTCTCCTATTCTCTCTCTCGCCGTTCACTCTCTTTATCACCCCTAATCTCTACTTTGCTTAAAATCAACGATTTAAAGTCGGATTTCACTCAATTTTCAATTCCTACACCTACTAGCATCATTAATTTTGTGCAAACAACATCACATTCTCACTCAATCTTCAAATTTCAAGGTAACTTTTCAAAAAATTATTAATTTTTAAAGTTAAGACTAGTTTTGATTAGTTCTAGGTTGAACTATATATCGGGGTTTGAATATATGATGTTTCTAAACTAGATTCTACAAACAATTTCATAAAAAACACAAGATTTGATCAAAATTTTTAAAAATTTTGAAATAAAAAAATTTGTTTTAATTTTTAAATTGTTGTTTTTGATTTAATTATATTGTTTTGAAAACTACATATTGATTTTCAAACATTGTTTTTTTACAAAAATTTCCCATTAGGATTATTTTAGAGAACCTTGATATATATAGGACTCATTTGAGTTTTGGTAATTGATTGTATTGCATACATATGTTTTAAATTTGCAGGTATTTATTCTATTTTGATTTCTTGAACCATGTCTCATAAACGCCATAGGTCATCATATAGTCGTTCAAACCGACCACCAAACCCACCTCTAATTCCACCTCCTATCCAACCAAATCCTAATCTTGATGAACTCGAAATGACAATTTAGAACTCGTACTTTAACGAACCTGGCCGTAGGGATAATCTTTACCATAAGTTTGTCTATCTCTTCGAGTCTTACAAAATTCGGGAAAAACATATTCCTTCTCTTCGAGCTATGGAAGCAATGAACTTTAGATATCTTCTTACTCTACAAGATTGAAAATTTTATAAACTTTTTCATTTTGAACCAGTAGTTTACCAGCAACTTGTTCGAATTTTCTATTCAAATGTCATTTGTATCCAAAACCGAGCTAGAACCGAAACAATAGGAATTCGATCCTATCTTCTAGGTCAATTCATTCATATTGACTCGGTCTACATTGCTAACGCATTTGGATTAGATAATGACGGCTTAGATAATGAAAAGGAAACAATAAGTTCTCCTTACAAAGTCAAGTCCAGTGCGGGTGTGTTAGATCACCAAGATCATTTTCTTCATCTGATGATCTCTTGGTGGTTTAGACCATCCGGAGGAAAATACTCCACTTTTAGAGCTTTAGACCTTTGGTGGATACATTGTATTCAAAATAATAAGAAATAAATCTACCTTAAATTATCTTTTCCGAACTCGTTGAAACCGTAAACCTTGTCTTTAATAAAAAGCTTTGTGAAACTCTAGTTTATGGTTGTCTTCTAAGTAATTTGTTTATCAAAACCGAGCTTAGAGTACGGCTTGATGCAGCCATCTCTCTCAAAAACAAAATCAACTTGACATCTTTAAAGAAATCGGGATGGAAGAAGGAAGGTGATCAATGGGTTTGATCCACTGAGCAAACACCGGGAGCTAGTTCTTCATGAGCTCCACCTCCACCGGCACCGGCAACAGACGATGATCCAGAACTTCAACAGCTTATACAAGATATTGATAATGGAGTTCTTGACGATGAGCCGGTACAACAAGAGGATCAAGTGCCTTCATACTTTCGATCATTTTTGGAGACATTTGATCTAAGGTTTGCATCCATAGAGTCCCATCTAACTGCTATGGGGGCTCAACAGTTGGAATTTCAATGGGAGATATACGAACGTTTAGATGTGCTCACACTCGATATGAGAGAACATTATCCTCCTCCTCCCGATCCTCCTATGGATTAGACATTACCTTGCTCTGCTCTGATTTGCTTGGATTGAACTTAGGATTAATATTTTGGATTGTTATAATATTTTTATGTTTTTGAATTTGATGTTTGAATGTTTAAATTTGTTTTTGGATGTTTGAACTTACATGCTTATATTTATATATTTGGTTTAGTTGAATTTTTAATTTGAGCTTAATGTTTATTAGTTTTTGCATCATTTACATTTTAGATGAATATGACCAATTACCATTACATATTATTTATGAATATTGATTTATGAAACTAATGGCTAACCTTTCTCTTGATTATGTTCTTAGCAGCTTAAGCTTTAAATTTCTAAATATCAATTGGCTAAGTTTTCAAAAACCTTGTTTAAAATAAATTTAGAGTCTTTGTGATTTAACAAAAAGGGGGAAGAAGAAGTGTTATAGTAAGGGGGAGTAATTTTTACAAAATTGATTTCAAAAATGTTTTTCAACGAAAATCTTAAAATTACTCAAATATTTTGTTATATCAAAAAGGGGGAGATTGTTGAAAACATTTTTGATGCTTCGATATAACAAATTAAATATTATTGAATTTTAGGATTTTATAATCATTTTTAAAGTATATTCGATTAAATTATTCTAATATCAAAATATTACTCCAAGTTTTTCAATGTCAAATTCAAATCCTTACTTAAGTGTAAAATTGTGTTTTAATCTTAAATTTTTTTAAACAAATTTTACAAAGTATTTCGAGCCTTAATCGAGCCAAGAATATTTTCTTTATAAAAGGGGTTCGAGAAAACCAGATTGTCCAGAGGGTACCGATACCCATATGCAAGTTTTGGCTCCGAGGAAAACAGAATGCTCCATGGGTACCGATACCCCCTGGAGGTATCGATACCCCTAGTCAATTAACGGTTGAAATATTTGAATTTTACATTGCAGGTACCGATACCCTATTGAGGGGTATCGATCCCCATGCTCCCAGCAAACTTTTTGGAAAGGGTTTTCACACTACAACAACTCTAACATCACCCAAATGATTCCCAACGGCTAGAATCAATCCAAGGTGTATTTAAACAAGTTCTGAAGCCATTAATAAACAAGAATTCATCAAGAAACAATAGAGAAAGCATCAAATATCAAGTTTATGTATTTCAAGGCTATTTTCCTTCAATATTCATTTTGCTTTCAAGAACACATATTATACTCATTTGTAATCATCATTGAGTGTTCTTTTCTTGTTCTAGAATTGTGTAAACATATTGCCTTGTGAAGTTTTTCTATAAGTTTGCGAAATTTATATTGTTCTCTTTGGGAGAGAGTGTTCTTAAGAATTTGGGGTATAATTCTTGAGGGTTTTGTAAGGTTACTCTTTGTCCTCAAAAGAAAGACAAATTAGTGAATTTGTGGAAAATCCTTAGTGTGGATAGCTAAGGTAGTGGACTTAGACTTTGGTTGAGAAAGTCAAACCACTCTAAATCGTTGTGCAATTATTTTCTATTTTCTGCAAAAGCTTCCACCAAAATTTTTATTGCCAATTCACCCCCTCTTGTTATTTCATCAATCGATTAACTCAACAGTTTATATTTTAATTCATATAATATTTATTTAATTAGGTTTATTTCAACTATTGTTTTTTCAGATATAAGACTCTCAATCTTTCAAACTCTCAAAATGAGGCATATTTCAGCTATTGTTTACTATGATGGAGAAATTCGGGAAGATGAAATCGGCGTTGTCTCACATTAAATCATTCAGTCAAAATATCCTTCAAGAGAAACATCACTCTTGAAGAGCTGATCACTAAAATTTAAAGGAATGTTCATGTTTGAAGTACTAGAAGAATGTTCTCACTTCAGTACATATTTCTAACTGCACTATTTTCGTTAACTTATACAGCGTTCGAACTCTCCAACGATGATGATATTGCTATGATGGTTGATGCTCAGAATAAAAATTCAGACGCTGATACACAACTGTATGCCACATTTGTTGAAGTGTTTGCGGTTCGTGTATGTCATTATGGTCCCCCAATGGGTTGGATCAACAAGTTGATCAAGTTGACAGCCAACTCAAGTAATGTGTAATGATTTTAACTCATTAATGGGAAATCCACATTCTGGTACCATCCCATCAAGTTCAATGGGGAGACATTCATCAGCAACTTGTTACAATCTCCACCGAGGTAGTTCCATGAACAATCCGTATGGCAACATCACTTCCAGTTCAAGGGAAAGATATTCATCTACCAATTTCTTTCACATGAATATAGAGATTCCCTCGACACAACAATCTATTAAATACCCATTTGACACGATGCCTACAAGTTCTAGGTGAAAGCATTAACTACAAGCTTCTTCGACCTCAATATAGAGATATATTCGACATAACACTTAGTTCAAAACTCATACAACACGATGCCTTCAAGTTCAAGGGGAAGACATTCAACTACCATCTTGTTCGACCTAAATATCGGCATCACAAAGGAATCCTCATTTGCACCAGAATAGCCAGGTGCGGATGGTGATGAGACTGGACTATTCGTTGAGTTAGAATCACCACAGATTAACATGAACTCCGATGATGATGATGTAGATGAAGTTCCCATAAATACAATATTCACGGAACCTCCAGCACACATGTATGAAGCTGGCCATGATGCAATGTATGTGCCAGAATTTACGGATATGCCTAATGTTGGTGACTATGAATTTAACTCACCAGTCAATGATGGTGAGTTATATATCAGAATGGAGTTTTCTTCCAAAGAAGAAGTGATGATTGCAATTGAGAATTACAATATTCGTAATTATGTTCACTCTAGAGTCGATCAATCACTACTGAAAATTATAGCCTAACACAATGCCTTAAGTCACCATAAAGTGATATTTTTCCCAATTTAAGACCAAATCAGCCTCCTCGCATCTTTTGAGAACTTTTGCTAAATTGTCGAGGCATCGTTCAAAATCGTCTCCACAAATAGAAAAGTCATGCATGAAAATCTCCATAAAATTCTCAACCATGCCTGAGAATATAGCTTGCATACAGCGCTAAAATATCGTCGGGGCATTATAGAGTCCAAAAGGCATCCTCCTAAAGGAAAAAGTGCCATAGGGACAAGTAAATCTAGTCTTTTCCTGATCCTCTAGTGTGATGGCCATTTGATTGTACCCCGAGTACCCATCCAAAAAGCAATAGAATGCTTTGCCGGCCAATTGATCCAACATTTGGTCAATGAAAGGTAGAGGAAAATGGTCCTTCTTTGTAACTTTGTTGAGTTTCGATAGTCCATGCATATCCTCTATCCGGTAACAGTGCGAGTGGATAATATCTCATTATCTTCATTAGTAACCACCATCGTGCCTCTTTTCTTTGGAACACATTTGGACAGGGCTCACCTATTAGCTATTTGAGATAGGGTAAATCACTCCAGCATCAAGCCATTTCAGAATTTCTTTCATCACCACTTTAATCATAACAGAGTTGAGTCTTCTTTGTGGTTCTATTGAATTACCGTGGTAATCTTCAAGCAGAATCTTGTGCTTGCAGATCGTGGGACTAATTCCTTTCAGATCGTCCATAGTCTAACCAATTGCTTTCTTACACTGCATAAAAACACTTAAAAAACTTTTCTCTTGATTAGCAGTAAGGTTAGCGGAAATAATCACCGATAAAGTTTCATCGCTACCTAAATAAACATGTTTAAGATGCCCTGGCAAAGTCTTAAGCTCTAAAGTAGGTGCATACAATAATGAAGGCTTGGGAGGATTAAATTTATCAAAATTAAGAGGTTCAAAATTCATACCTAACCTACCTTGTAGTAAGCTAGATTGCTCCTCCAAAATTGGAAAGTTTTCGTACTCCACTAAGCTTTCATCATCCACCCAATATTTATTTTCTGCTAGCTGAATGAAATTGTTCTGGAAAAGATGTTCAATCTCTTCTTCAATTACTGAGTTCAATTCAGAAATGCCTTGGCATTCTTCAGTGTCATCGACATACTTGAGTGTTCAAAAGACATTGAAAGTTACACACTGATCAGTCACTCTCATAGTGAGTTCACCTTTTTCACGGTCTATCAAGATACAACCAGTGGCTAGTAAAGGTCTTCCCAGAATAATGGGTGCCTAGGCATCAACTTCACAATCCAGAATTAAGAAGTCGACTGGAAACACAAACTTATCCAACCGTACTATGACATCCTCTACTCTCCCTTCAGGTTTTGCATGGGATATGTCGGCAAGTTGTAAAATAACCGAGGTGGGTCTTGCATCTCCTATGCCAAGCTTTAAGAATATCGATTTTGGCATTAAGTTGACACTTGAACCAAGATCACAATGTGTCTTTCCAACGAAATTATCTCCAATAGAACAAGGAATAATTAAGCTGCCCGGATCATTTTGCTTTGGTGGCAACTTACTCAACGAAGAACAAAATTATGTTATCGTGGGAACAATCTCTACTTTCCTTTTCTTGGTATAGATTTCCTTCAGAAATTTAGCATACATCGACATCTTTTCAATATCTTCCAAGAGAGGTACATTGATATGGAGCTGATCAAGGATGTCCACGAACTTCTTGAACTGAAATTCATCATTATGTTTCTTCAATCTTTGCGGGAAGGATGGTTGTTGCCTCGATTGAAATTACCTACAAAGTTGATGGACTCATGGTTGGTCGGGCATTCTCTCTCGTGATGATTGCCTTGGCATAACAGACATACCAAGCTAGTTACTTTCATTTTCTTCACCTTAGTGGAACGTTGTAAATTTTTCAGCATATGAGTGATAGCTGAGAGTTCAGCGGGTACCGAATCCTTGGTATCTAACTCAAATGCTCCAGGTATTTTCCTCCCACTCCCAAGCCTTGAGGAAGGAAACTGATAATTATTATTAGCAATTCTGTCCAAGATAGCAAACGCCTCAGTAGGTGATTTATCCAGTAATGTCCCATTTGTCGAGGCATCCAGCATCATCCTCGTGGGTGCATTGACTCCATTGTAGAACATAACTACTAGAGTCCAATCGTGAAAACCATGATTTGAACACTTTCGAAGCAAACTCTTGTAACGGTCCCAACGCTCATACATGGATTCGTCGTCGCCCTGGCAAAAGAATGCTATGTCATTCCTTAGCTGAGTATTCATGTTTGGTGTGTTGTATCGTAATAAGAAACTATTGCAAAGATCGGCCCATGATTTCATCGAACCAGATGGTACACCACTCAACCAATCCCTTGCTCGGTCACGCAATAAATACGGAAACAACTTTAATTTCATAAAATTCTCATGTACTCCTTCTTGGCGGAAAGAATCACAAACTTCCAGAAAATTTTGAATATGATGCATGGCATCTTCAGTTGGCATACCCCTAAACTGCCCAATTAAAATCAACATGTTGAACATGACTGGTTTAAGCTCGAAATGTGCAGCTTGAATTTTGGGTGCCACAATTCCAGGGTTCAAGTCATCCATCATCGGATTTAAATGATCACGAATAAGGTGCGACCTACCATCAAGTTCAGCATTGTCTAATGCCGCGGCATTCAGAATTCCGTCATCTTGACCAATGCCTTGGTTTCCAATCTGATACATATTTCCTCGAGCACATTGAGCACGTCTCCTTTGTCTAAAGAGTCTTTCAATCTCAGGTTCAATCGGTTCCAATGTCTCTTCAGAATGGCTTCTAGGCATACACTAAATAAACCTGAAAAAAAATAAAACAAAAATATAAAGTAAACTATACACAAATAAAAATGCAAAAATAAAAGGCTCTGGCAAAACTAAATAACTTCAGGCTGTCAATCCCCGGCAACGACACCAAAAACTTGTTTATGTGTTGTGATTACTATAAAATTATATGCAAATAATGTGCAAGTATACACAATCGCTCAAGTAATAAAGTGATGAGTGAGTATCGTCTCCATAGGGATTGGGTGAAATTAAAAAAGTCTAACCAAAGCAAATCACTACTCTATCTATGTATAGTTAGTGTTAATATATACAATGTCACGACAATGGAAATGTGTATGCTGGTAGATATGGAATGATGGTCTGATGGTGTAGCAAATGAAAATGCAATGGCAAGAGCAGATGTTTAATGTTGAAAATGATGAAATGTCAAGGTAAGGAAAAACGGTAAAAACAGTAAATAAATAGTAAATAAATAATAGGTAGATAATCCTCACACGACAAGCTTCCACTGGAATGAATGGTATGGATTGATTTAAGGATGTTAAACTTATCTCTCGGGCAAATTTAAGCTATCTAAGCTTTACTTGCTCGACAGAGTTTGCCAAAAGTGTTTCCGCTATCTCTAGTCAAAGGAACCTAACAGAATAGGATGACGTGGCATCTGCTCTCACTCTACGATGTGGCAACCTACTCTATTGATAAAAATACCCTTTTTAGTCGTTGAAATCCTATTCTAGTCTCTCTCGAGTACTAAGGGATTAAGATATACTATTCTTAGGCTGGTTCAAAGCCTCTTGAAAACACTATAGCCCATTGCTTATGAGGATCTTGTCTTGTGTTTCTCTCGAATACTACAAGTATTTTTAGGTTAGGTTTCTCTCGAACACCTAACCTTCATCTAAGAAATGGACACTCTCATGCCTCTTACAAACCTAGATGATGAACCATTCATAAGCAAAGGAAGCAAAAACAAAGATAAACATAAATCCACCATTAAAATAAAGTTTGAACAACCATTAAAACAACCACCACCAAATAAGTTAGTTCATGGTGGGGTTCGAAATATCCACAGAACAAGCCATGAAAATATTCGTTCCAATAACCCAAAAATAAATAGAAAAATAACAGTAAAGGGAAATAAGAAGAAGCCTTGGACGCGCACCACCGGAGGTCTTCTCGGTCACCACGAACCACCTTAACTCGCTAGCTCCTCTTGGATGCCTAGCTCGCCACTCCTTGGAGCTTTATCGATGAAGGAAAACCCAAGGAAGAAGAAGGGAAAAGGAAAAGGAAAATGGGATTTTTCTGCTATGCCCGTATGCATCTATCCCCTCTCTCTTGTGAGGTGTCATATATAATAAAAATATCTAAGGGTAATGATGAGGTTTTTGGGTGATGTTGGGTGCAAAATACCCCTCATACCCCTAGAATAACACCTTGGGTGTGAACCTTATCCTCTAGGTGGCAGTGGTCTTCTGGCAGGCGGTTACAACCATCATTTCACGTGCAGAGCTAGCTGTCATTGTACAACTGTATCTTTTTGTCATTTTCTGCGTCAGAAATGCCAAGGCATTTCAATCTGCTTTAGCAACGTGTGATGCCACGACATTAATTCCCAAAGACCCCTTTTGCTTGCTATTCCCTGCACACCACAAACAACTGCACCTTTCTCTTATACATCTCCTTTAAAAGATAAAAAATCACTACCACCACAAATGTAACTATATGCAACCACATGATCCTAAAATGACTAAAATGAGCTTTTAAACAAATAATAATTTAAGTGAAAAAAGTCTTAAAAGTAGCCTTTTTAGGAAGTTAACAGCCTGAACATGTAAAACAAATGTATATAAATGTAAATAAAATTATATTATATTATATGTAAATAAAATTATAATATAATTTGTAGTATTAATAAAGACGAAATTAAGTGTCTTCAGTAGTATATGTCTAGAATCGACTTTACTCGTTGACAACACACATATCTTGTAGATGCAAACTCAAAACTTTTAAGGAGAACAATACTCCCTCATACCACTTGAATTGCTTGACGAATTCGTTAATCTCATGAATAATATTATATATGTGTGTGTCGTTTATTTATATAAGTATATAACAGAGTGAAAATGCAGTGTTAGGCATAATGATAAAATTACTCTTAACTTTTACATAAATAATCACTTTGCTATCTAATTTTTTTAGTATTTTAGTCTCTAATATTTTTTTTTAAATAGACATTGTTGGATGAAAACTATTACTTGACTTATAGTCAACCCATATTATTGATGTGACTTTTTCACAAGTTCAATAATTGATTTGGTATGTGTCTCGTCACTAAAAATAATGACGTGACATGTGTCACTTCATCCAAAATGATGATATAGTATATGTCATGTCAATAATTGAATACATGTGAAAATACCATGTTAGCAACATGTGTTGACCGTTAGTCAATTAATGATTTTTATCCAACAAGATTTGTTTTGATAAAAAATTGAAACGCTAAAAATTAAAATTCTAAAAAAATAAGAAGCAAAGTAACTATTTCTGCAAATGTTGGAGGGTAATTTTGTCATTATAGCTTCACATTGTTGTGATCTTTGATATTTTTTATTTTTTAACAATGACAATTAGATTTCATTAATAAAATCAGTGGAATGAATCAAAATTATAACGCCTCAAAAGAAAAAATTGGAGACAGTAGTCACCAAAAAAACTCATACATAAAATAATAATATTAAATCCAAATATACGAAAAAAATGAAACCTTCCATAAGAAAGATGTCCAACATCAAAAGAACTCAGTAACCTTTATAAAACTTCTTGTCTCTGTCAAATGGGACACTTTACGAAGAGATAAATGAGTAGTGAGCAAACCAAATAATTTGACAGACTGTTTCATTACATAATTCTAAATAATCTTTTACCAAAGAGGGAATTTGACTATACGTGATCACCGATAAACCAATCAGAAAATAAATGTTGTGAGGATCTTTGTGCAAACACCAACACGATCGCAAAAGTATGCGGAAAACTTACCAAAGCCTTAAGGAATGTGCCACAAGAATAGAGAAAAAACGTGACACAAGAATAGAGAAAAACGTGCCACAAGAATAGAGAAAAACGTGTCACAAGGACATAAATTATTATTTAAAATTGAAAAAACTTAAGAAAATAAATAAAAACAAAGGACATAGTATAAAAAAAACAAGAAAAATAATAATCACCTACAGTTGGTAACCAATATTAAGATTGATATTAGCATCGATTAAACATAAATCAAAGGAGAAGAGGAAGGCAACACAAAATATTTTCATTTCTAATTTTGAGTACAGAATTTTTAAAACAATATGGGCACGGAATTGGTGAACAAAATTTGTTACATTGCATGGTACAAGCTTTAGGAAGATATTATGAGTGAATCTGAGGTGAATACAGTTCAACGACCATTTCGAGTTTATTTCTCTTTTTCTTAAAAGAAATGTTTGGGATGTTATGGGAATTGGATGATTTCTTTATATCTTTCAAACAGTTCATTTGCTCCAGCCATAAATGCTACAACCATCTCTGTCCCAAAACTTTCTAAAATTAGTTTCATTATTTAATCCATACTATAAATTTTGCCCAAGGATAAAATATCTCAAAATACAACTTAATATAAAATGAAATAGATGAGATAATCCCATTCATTTAGGAATCTTAACAAATAATTAGTTAACAATTGATCCTAGGTTTTAGGAAATTAACTAAACTGTAATCTACTAGTTTACTAGTAGGAGACTTATTCAACTCTTTTCTGCACGTTGAGGCGTATATGTTATACAAGTCCAATTTAAAAAATGAATTCGTCAAAGTTGGTTTTTAAAGGGAAATGTCTGCAAGCTACCATTGAGTAGGAATGTAGCTCAATTGGACTATTCCATTGTTGATTTTCCCTTACATGAAATTTCTTTCAATTTTCATATGCTTGGTTTTTCTTGTAACAAAGGAGCGATCCTCATTTGTAAATCTTCTTTCACACAATTCTCTAACCTAACTTGACTCGATGTATGCCTCTATCTCACAAATTTCACTCTTTTGAAGAGTGAATCATGATATGGAGTCATCTTTAGATATCTAAGAATATGATTCACATCCTCTGACGGTTCCTCGTGTGCATCGTTCATGTATATGCTAACAACACTCGTTTACAATGCAAATCGTTGACTTTTTCTCTGAGAGATAGATTAACCTATCCACTAGTCTTTGATACTGTCTTTTATTCACTTGTACACACTCCTCATTTCCCCCTTAATTTTAGGTTGGATTCTATAGACGTCTCTTCAAGTTTACACCAAAGCATGTCAGCTGCAATTAGTAAATCTAAGATATACTTTTTGTCATGACTCAAAATTCAGGGTAGAAATTTTGGTACACTTTTTAAAATTTTAATTTTTGAGGATCAATTTGAAATTAAGATTATATTGGAAATTTGGAGGTAGAATTTGAAGTTTTCAAAAGTTTAGGGATATGTTTTTTGAAAAATCTAAAAGTTTTCGGTAAGTATGTAATTCTTGAAAAGTCTAGAGGTCAAAGTAAACTTTGTAAAACTTTGGATCAAATTCATAAACCATAGCTGAAATCCTGGAGTAATTGTTTAGTCAATCCTATAAGTGTGTTATCTATTTTTAAGTTAAGACCCTCGTAATGTTTCTAGTGTAGAATTGGAAATGCTTCTGATGCAAGATGTTTTCTTAAATTAGTAATAAATAATTATTAGGATAAAGTACATAAATGATCACTGATTATAGGATATTGTTTTATTAAGTTAATCGACTATTAAAAATTACAAATGGTCCTCCGACTATAAAGTGTTGTTTGTTGAGTCCCTCGACTATCAAAAGTTACAAAATGAACATCCAACTATTTATTATATTCCAAACTCGTCATTTATTTTGTTAAAAAATTGAGGTTATTATGAGCTGAATGATAACTTGTTGATTGTGATATGATAAAATTTGATCTCATGATCTCAGAATTTCAAACGATTATCGCATCTCAGTCATCATGTTGATGTCTAACTTGGAAAACCATCAATTTTTTAACGGAAAAAAACAAGTTTATAACATAATGAATAGTCGGGTGACTATTTAATAACTTTTGGTAGTCGATGGACTCAACAAAACAACACTCTATAATCAGATGATCATTTTACAACTTTTAATAGTCGAGGGACTTAATAAAGTAGTACCCTATAATCGAGACCATTTGTACCCTAATTATTAATCCCAATATTGTATGATGTAAACCTTTGTAATGATGTGTTAAACCAAGAGAACCTATAGTCTTCTGGATTCAGTATTTGTCTTGAAACATCCCTAATCCATAGTTTAAATATGTCAGATGGTCGGGATTTGACTTTTGAGTGATAGCATCTTCAAAAAAAATCTGTATGTTACTGCAATTTTGCTAATATGTGTGTCTATCCTCATTTTTTGGGTGCCATATAATGCACAGTCGTTTTATTAACTAGTAATTTATGTTTACTATTAATTAAATAACCCGTTTGTGTATGTATTTTGGTTAAAGCGTGAATCTAAAACTGAGGTAACATACTATTATCTTATAATATCTCATGTTTGTTGTTTTATTGGTTACGTATCTGTGAATGGTCCAGGGTCATTGCTTGATTGTGTTGTGTATGTCTATCTATTTTTGTGTTTTTTTATTGAGCTAATGTGATTTTAAAGTAGTATATGTTTTAAATACTTTCAACAATTTGACAATAAACGTTTGATCACCCTGCTACAGTCGCTAGTGCTTAAACCCGTAATCTTTATGAACAATAATGATTCTTTTAACAACTGAGGTAAATTAGTTTGTACATCTATTTAGATGTTAAATTATATGTTTAATATTAAAGTACTAAAATGTTCATTTTAAAAGCCCTTAGGGGGTGTTTGGATCAAAGAGAATAAACTTTTCCACAATCAAATTACTACGTTTGGTTCAAAAGTATTCCAACTATGAGGTAATGAAACATTACCTATAATACTTTTTTACCTGGGATTCCCGAGAATCTCATTCCCCTATTTTATTAGGTATTAGACATTTCACTACCATTTGGATAATAATGCCCCTAAAATAATATAATTATTTCAAAATGATTGTTCCTTTTGTATATAAATACATAAGTGTAAATCTTTTTTTAATGATTAAGGATTTTTTTAATACTTATTATAAAAAATATGATGCATATAAAATAAAAAGTAAAATAAGAATATATCAAAAAAATTATTTTGATTATTTTTATGTATGTGTTCAATTCAAATTTTATTTTTTTGTATATGTTTTATTACATGTACTATTTAGGATTAATTTTCATAAAAGGATTTTATATTACATTTTTTAATATTTTCTATTAATTTTTTCATATAATTTAATATGATATTTTATTGTACAACTCATATTTTTAGCATAAATAAAAAAGTGTAGCAATTAACATATACTTACATCGGTGTAAGTATATATATCTCTCAAACCTAAAAATAAGCACATACTTACACTGGTGTAAGTATGTACATCTCCCAACCGAAAAATAAACACATGCTTACATCGATGTAAGTATGTACGTCTCTTATAAAAAAATTATATATTAAGTTATTTGTGTATAAATTTCATTAAAATATTAAAATTAAAAATATTAGGAAAAATATATTTTGTAACACCCTAGACCAGTACGATACACAGTCGACCAATTTAGGATGCCACAAGGAACTGCTGGAGTGGCTGACGAACTCTTTATTCATTTCTTGTACTTTAAAATGACCATTTTCGTAATATAAAAATACCCATAAAATAAAATATACTTTAAACTTTACATTTGAGAGTTTTCAAAATAAATATATATATTTCGAAATAATATATACCGACTCTTTACTGACTTTACGAGTCAATAATACATAAGAGCTTATAAATGTATATGCCATTTAAAAACTTGATGGTGTACTCTGCTCTGCACTGGATCTAGACCTTGGTCACTTTAGATCTTCTCGAACTGGACGAACTACTAACATGCCAACGGAAACATTCGAAGGCTGAGCTAACTAGCTCAATGCCACACTAAAAACTATGTCATACTAAAAGTGTATCACTGAAAGGCTCATGCTATCAAGTCTACTACTTTGCTTTAGTGAATATACTTGTATACTTACACTCTACACTATGGTAGACATCATGGTGTGACTGAGGGTTCTGTATCTCAGAGCTCACACACCCCTCTAGTCTATCGAGGTTGGTTACCCGAAATCTCTACATCATTTAACCACCTTAACTAGCCCACTCCTTTAGTGTTGGACCTTGCGCCCAAGCTAGTTAGCTTAAAGTGCCTTGCGCACTCCTTAAGGATATATCCCGACTTAATCTATACTTTCAACTTCGCTAGTTTTTCTAAAGGAACTCGAGTGTCTGAATCGTTTCCCTAGCATCAAACAAAGCTAGTTTTTTGTCACCCTAATTTATCTTGTTTCTATTTGTAATTAGCATTATTTATTTCTCACTTATCATTTATTAGAAATTATCCCAATTAAAAGCATATTATAAGTCTACGACCATTCGTAAAGGTTTCAGAACCTACTGTAGAGGTATGGTTAGGGGGTTTCAAACCTATTATAGAAATTTCAAAACCTTTTCCTGAAATTACATTCTGGATAAAAGGTTTCGAAGCCAGACATAGGGGGTTTTGAAACCTCTTTTGCAAATTCAAATTTTCACATGTTTAAGCACTTCAAAACCTTCACAAAACCATTCTAACATTTTCACTTGACCAAGATAAGTTTATACATGATAAATGGATCATAAAAGGGCTTTAAACAAGTTAAATAACACCAAAAGCTAAAATCTACCATGAAAAATTACTTAACATACTCAAACTCAATTCTCAAGCTATCTTGCAATTCTAATAACCCACTAAGGGTATGAAGGAGTTGTGAGTGTGTTACCTGGTTTTCTTGGTTACTAGTACTTCTCTCAAATTAACTAAGAATCATATTTTCTTCATTTCTGGCCTTGAAAATCTCTTCCACCTCTTTAACCAAACCAAAGCAAGGAAATTGATTACTACTCAACCAGAGGTTGAATTAAGCTCAAATATAACTCCTATAACTCAAATCTACCCAAAAACAAGCTTAAAACACTTGATTTATTTCTACTTCAAAAAAACCCCATTTCCTCAAACCTTACCCAAAACCTAAGATTTGAGGCTTGAAATATAGCTTAAAGGATGAGGATTAAGATTCTTACATTGGTTTTTTCAATCTAGGCTTGTGATTGCTTAAAACTTTGATCTTTTCTAGGAGAAGAAATGAAGAAGAAGAGAATAGAAATATATTTTTGGGTAAAATGGCTCACGTGAAAAACACTTGGGTTAAGGGGTTTTTTAACCTTTAAAATCGGCTATGGGTAAACTACACTTTTGGTCCCTCACTCTTTTACCACAACTAAAGTCATCACTTTCCTTAACTCTTAGACCAAACTTAGGGCCAATACTCGTATAAATTGGTCTAGGAAATCTAATAAGCTTAACTTATAGGTTTGGGGTATTACATATTTTCTATGAGTTTTCATGTAAATATTTTGCCTTTAATATTGAGAATTCAATTTGTTAAAGAAAACTACATCTCAAGGATAATTTAGTAAAACACACATTTTTCCTATCTTATATTCCTTCAACCAAACACTATAATCTTACATTATTGTCAAACAAATCAAACAAGGTAATACAACATTCCCAGTAATATGTTAAGTAATGTAACATTCCGTTAATATCATTTCCAAAAATCTTACATTTCGTGAACCAAACGACCCCTGCAATCTTGATCTATCTAAACAAACTCCCGGAGGGCTTTTTTGGCCTACTACCGTGCGCCCCAAAATTATTTAGGAAAAAAGGGGTGTCAACAAATTATTTTAGGATCTACGACATTTTCTATAGTACATGGGGAACTCGTCACCTCGAGGTGACTAGCTCCATGAGATATTGTTTTTATATTCGATGACCATTATTTTAATATTTCTTACGAGGGTGATGAGTTTCATTAAAAAAAAATCAAATTTTTAATATGAATTTATTTTTTAAAAAAAAATTAAAACTCATCACATCGAGGTGATAAGTTCCATTTGGCTTAACAAATTAGCTTTTTTTAGATTTGAAATCACATTTTCAGAACCCATGTATCAATTTTTATATTGGGAAAACTACATGTTTAATATATAAACTATCATTTTTTTTCTTTTAGAAACTAAATTTTTATTTGTTTCAAAATTATGCCTAACGTTTACTTTTTATTTCATTTTGGTACATCGATGTTAAAATTAAATTTAAAAGTTACAGGGATTAAATTAGGAACAATTTGAAAGTTATTAAATTTATTTTTTATTTTAATTATATATTAATAAGTTAATAATAAAAATATGATGTCAGAAAATTAAAAAGTTAAACTCCAGTGACCAAAATAGGAGTGAGAATATAGTTGAGTGATAAATGATGTAATTTACCCATAAAAATGTCATGCTTGTCCGCTAAACTTTTAACAGCGAGGTAAACGTTTGGTATAATTTCGAAACAAATAAAAATTTAGTTACCAAAAGAAAACAAAAATGATAGTTTATATCTTAAACATGTAGTTTACCCAATATAAAAATTGATACATGGGTTCTAAATGTGATTTCAAATATGAAAAAAAAAAGCTTATTTGTTACACCAAATGGAACTCGTCATCTCGAATTTACAATTCTGAAAAAATAATTTTTAATCTGACGAGTTTCAATAGAAATATTAAAAGAATGGTCCTCGAATATAAAAATAATTCACTGACACCCTTTTTCCCTAAATAATTTTGGGGCCACGGTAATGGGCCAAAAAACCACTCCCGGAGTGAGCTTAAAAGCCCAATGAAATAGATGATAACCAAAGAATCACAAAAGTACATAGTTTTAACATTCATATGTATGAAACAGCTACCATCAAAATGATCAAAATAAATAATTATCAAACATCAACATTCATAACCAACATATGTGACAAGTTGCTCAGAATAATAGTTTAATTTATCGATTTTCATTATAGTTAACCCCATAGAATATAACAGACTTTGGGGGTCTCACCAAATATAGAAATGATACAGAACACTAGTCCCTCTTTTTATCTTGTCGGGATCAAAGTTCAAATATCGCAATATTATTCTATCTTGTTAAGATCAATGTCTAAAAATACTCGTACGCAAGCGTTACGACTCTATGACATATCAATTATACTCAAAACTTATTAATAATCATGATTCAATATACCATAATTCTAATTATGAAAAAATGCCATTTACAATAGTAATTAGTATATAACTAACAATATACTTTCTAATACTTGTTCTCATGAATTTCGTATTGTGGCATAGCAATTTATCGAATTATATTGTCAAATACAAAGATGATCATATATCGAATATAATCAAACATCAAAGTAGCATATCAATACGTATCTAACCGAAAGTTTATTTTATAATTCTCATAACAATACCTATACATGTCTGTCGTAATCGATTTCCGGCGGTGCGACGAGTTTCGACTTATTTTGTGTAAACCCGATTTTGTAAAAGAAATATTTCGGAGTCGTCATCGACCTTTTGAGTTAGGTAGATCGAATACCCAAAAATTTTCTTTTAAAAGAGTTTTTTTTAAGAAAAACGTCATTTTAAAAGATTTACTGATCTACGTGTAACCAGAAATTCATTTTTAGTAATAAGAAGGGTTCGGGGGTCGGTTACGTGTGGGAAGGATGAGCACCCCGCAACGCCCAAAATTAGTAGCTATCGATTATATATTGTCTCAAATTAGTAGAAATCTAAGAATTCGAATACATATTTAAATCACGATTTCATTATTCCGAATTCAACTATACAATATTATAGAACAAAAATTCTAAGGAAAAATAGAAAATATTATCATATTTCCAATTGAAGAGAAAATACTCCCTAAAATAATTTAGGACGAATATTTCTCTTTCCAACTGAAATAAAAGGGATATAATAACTTTCCTAAGAATTTAATATTAAAATAATTTTTATATAATATTATAATATATAATAATACAAGAAAAATAAATATCTAAAAGTAAAAAAATATACTTTAATGGTACAAATAAACAATATACCTTAAATAAAAAGGACCAAAAGAGTGATTTAACCTAAAACTAGCGACCAGAATGTGAAACACGTTAAAGGTCTAGGGACCTTATCATATTTTCCCAAAACTTAATATTTCAATACTCCCACTTTCCAGAATCCTTTCGCACGAGCCTTAACAATCCATAACTCTCATCTCTTCTTCTCTTTGCTCAAACGGTGGCAGCCCCCAAAGAGCCCGACGCTCCGATGAGCCGAAGCCAACACCACCTCGACCGCCAATCTCCCTAGGCACGACACCGCCGGTGAAGAGAGGCTCAATCGACCCCGCCTTAAAGCAATGTAAGAATACACTCCCCCTTTTTCTGCTTTGGTTCGAAAGATAAAATCAAAGAAAAGAGAAAATTACAGATTTTTAAAGAAAAAGGAGAACCTGAAATTCGTTTGGTTGCATTGATTTCTTGAGAAAAAAATGGGGAGAAAATCCCCTACAATATGTTTTTTTTCGTTCGAATCGGCCCTGTTACAATGGTTTTCCTTTTTTTTGTTGAATCTATTCTTCTTTCCCTCTTGAATAACCGAGAGCCCCTCTTTCTTTCTTTTTTGTTGCTAAAATCGTCACCCCCCATTACAAAAATTCCCCCTAAAATATAGTGCTCTCCCCTCATTTCTAATGAAATTCGGTCTCTTTCTTGGTGCAAATTATGGGCATGAACGTGGGTGGCCGACAGGTGTGGGCAACAATGCATGGGAGCTGGTGAAGGCATGGGCACAAATTGAAAAGTGTTCCACGTGGGGTATGGGTGAGGGTTTAGCGGAGCATTAGCACGGGTTTTAATTAAAATAAGAAAATGGTGCTCATAGCTACCCCTCTTTGCTCATTGTTGTGAAATGGGAATGAAAAAAAGATAATAGAGCGTCATTTTTTGACTCAATCTCTTCCCTTCAAGTCGCAGGTTCTTTTGGAAATATTGAGCTAAGGTTGAACAAGTTCTTCTCATCCTGGTCTTTCTACTGGAAATGATGATCCCTCTAGTGAGGCGTTGTTGATTTGAGATGTCGTGAATCAAGAAAAGGTTGAACAAGCTCTTCATTATGAATTCTCTACTGACACTGTTGGTCCCTCGAGTGAGATATTATTGATTCAACTCCATATGTGATGAATTGAGTATCAGAAATGTTGAAAACACCCTGCCCGAAGATCTTTTGGATAAACCGAATGACTTACTCATCAAGAAAACCTTGAAAATCAAACTTAGTTTCTTATAAAATCTTTTGTTTCGAGGGAAACTATCTCAAGCGGGATAAAATCTTCTGTTTCGAGGGAAACTATCTCAAGCGAGATAAAATCTTCTTTTTCGAGTGAAACTATCTCAAGCGAGATAAAATCTTCTATTTCGAGTGAAACTATCTCAAGAGAGATAAAATCTTCTGTTTCGAGTGAAACTATCTGAAGAGAGATAAAATCTTCTGTTTCGAGTGAAATTATCTCAAGAGAGATAAAATCTTCTGTTTCGAGTGAAAATATCTCATGAGAGATAAAATCTTCTGTTTCTAGGGAAACTATCTCAAGCGAAAAAAACTATGTTGTTTCTAGGGAAACTATATCAAGTGAGACAAAATCATTTGTTTCGAGAGAAACTATCTCAAGCGAGATAAATCTTATGTTTCGAGGGAAACCATCTCAAGAGAGATAAAATTTCTATTTCGAGGAAACTATCTCAAGAGATACAAAATTCGTTTCAAGAGAAATGTTCTCAAAGTTTATGTTTCAAGAGAAACTATCTCAAGGGAGACGAAATTTGTTTTAAGGGAAACTGTCTCAAGAGATACAAAATTTGTTTCAAGAGAAACGTTCTCAAAGTTTATGTTTCAAGAGAAATTGTCTCAAGGGAGACAAAATTTGTTTAAAGGGAAACTGTCTCAAGGGAGACAAAATTTGTTTCAAGTGAAACTGTCTTAAGGGATACAAAACTTGTTTCAAGGGAAATTGTCTCAAGGGAGACTATCTTAAGGGAGATAAAATTTGTTTCAAGGGAAACTGTCTCAAGGGAGACAAAACTTGTTTCAAGGGAAACCGTCTCAAGGGAGACAAGATTTGTTTCAAGGGAAATTGTCTCAAGGGAGACAAAATTTGTTTCAAGGGAAACTGTCTCAAGTGATAAAAATTTGTTTCAAGGGAAACTGTCTTAAGGGAGACAAAATTTGTTTCAAGGGAAACTGTCTCAAGGGAGACAAAATTTGTTTCAAGGGAAACCGTCTCAAGGGAGACAAAATTTGTTTCAAGGGAAATTGTCTCAAGGGAGACAAAATTTGTTTCAAGGGAGACAAAATTTGTTTCAAGGGAAACCGTCTCAAGGGAGACTATCTCAAGGGAGACAAAATTTGTTTCAAGGGAAACTGACTCAAGGGAGACAAAATTTGTTTCAAGGGAGACAAAATTTATTTCAAGGGAAACCGTCTCAAGGGAGACAAAATTTGTTTTAAGGGAGACAAAAAAAGTCAGGAAAAACAATCTCAAGTGAGATTAATTTTGTTTTAGGGAAAATTGTCTCCAGTGAGATGAACTTTGTTTTTAAGAAAACTGTCTCAAGCGAGACAAAATTTGTTTTTACGAAAACTCGTCTCGAGCAAGACGACCCTTTGTTTCAAGAGAAACCATATCAAAGGCAGTCAATAGTCTACTTACTTCTGCATGTGGAGAAAAGACCATCAGAAGATCTGATCGTTTACTTCAGGAAGTTGAATCTCCAAATATACCCCAACATTCATCATTTCTTGCTTCAACACTGATTCTAAGCATGAACTTTGTGTCTGAGAGCCATATGTCAACAACCAAGATCCACTCCAGAGAGATTGTCTTGTTTGAAAAATGTTTTTCTCTTCTTCTTTTATTTTCAAGAGTCTGAAAATATCAAAAAGTTTTGAAAAATGTTTAATCAAAGGTTTTGAGAAAATATTGCCCCTTTCTAGGTTTTATAATTGAGACAAATCATAAAACCAGAGTTCATTGGACATCAAAGAATTAATTACACTATTAATCCTTCAATAAATTATAGCTATTTGACATGTGTCAAGATCAAAACTATATTTGAGAAATGGTTAAGGAAAAAAAGTCTCAGGTTATTATGTTTGGTCAATGTTTTGGCCTTCTTATTTCTTTGATGTTCACTGATTTGATGGGGTAGCTTGTATGATCAACTACCTGAAGTGTTCATCAGCTCCCAGCTCTCATGGTCACGCATTGTGCAATGTCTTATCAAGGAATTTGCGTGATTGCTTCAGTTGCACTATTTTATATTTGAGCCGTCTTTTCAAGTTTTTAACTCGAATCCTCCTTTGGTTTCAAGACGTTATTTAGAGTTTACGTCTTGAACCCCCTTGTTATTTTTTCTCTATCATGCATTAAAGATTTTAGAAAAATTTTTTTGTAAATAAAAGATTAATCCTGAGGTGCGGAATGAAATCTGAAGGTAGTCTCTCCACTTAGAAATCCATGTATGATTAGAAGGGACTTTTCAGGTGCGTAATGTAGCCTAGGGCTCACGGTTATAAAAGAAAGGGATAAAAAAGCCCAAACAAGTGTTTAAGAAGTATTTAACCAAGGATCAATTTATTTTGATGCCTTTTAATCTTGTCATGCTCAATTTGAATATGCTCGTATGTGTCCTTTATGATCTTCTGGATCACTGATCTTGGAATGATTGTACTTGATCAATTTTATGGTTTGGAGCTCGATGCGTCATTTAACTCAAGGGAGTCTTTGCATGTATTTCTTGTTCTTTTTTTCTTTTCTTTTTTTGCTCTTATCCTCGTCTTGATTTGGTTTTCGCACTCTGCACGTGGTTCACCTTTTGGTATCTTATGTGGATTGATGATCTTTGCTCATGTGAGCAGATTTACTTCACTTTGCCCCCTAGTGTGGAGGGTGATCTTTGGTTTAGGGTTGAATCAAAAGAAAATATCATTCAAGATCAAGTGGGGACACAAGGGATATATTTTCTCCTTTTGTGAAGGGATAATGAAAGAAAGTCTTTCATCATTTCATACACAGAAGTCCTTGCAGAAGTGGTATCCCCAGGGGGATAGATTTTCAGGATTAAATTTATTCACTTGAAAACAATGTAATTAATGCATGATAGAATTATTTTGAATTAATTTTTTCTTCTTGCTTCCATCATGCCTCAATTATACGATTTCAACTTCAAAAAATTGATGCGAGATGGCCCAAGTTGTCTTCTTAGAAAAAGGTGCATGTTTCAGTGAACATCTTGTACTCAATGCCTTTAGGTTTTATTGGTAGAAGAAAATGTATGTTTTAATCTAAGAAGATGATGGTGTAACTTATTGACTCAAAGAAAGGTATGAGTATGAATTTTTGTGTATCAAGGAAAGGTAATGTCAAAATTTGGTCTTTTGGTAATGGCCATGAGTTTTATTTTGTTTTTTTTTGGGTAAAGAATCAAGGTATTTTATTTTGGCTTTAGACAGGATAAGAAAGGTTTAATCTTGTCATATGTCAAAAATCTATAATTCTTGAAGAATTAAAAGAATCCTTAATTCATTCGATATTCGAAGAACTAAAGATTAAAACTCGTTCAATTATTCCACCTTAGAAGGTTGCATAAATTCAGTCGTTTAAAAGATTAAACAAATATGAACGACAGAACAAAAATGTGTTCAAACAAAACAATGATCTCGATGAAAATAATAAATGCAATGACTCTGTTCTTTTTTGATTGTCCAATCCCTGAATTTATCAGGTTTTGGATCTTGCGCTTCATTTCCTTACTGTTCTCAGAGGAATGTCTGGAGCTTTCTATGTGGTAACTGTACACGAGATTAATATCGTTGCCATCGGGATATGGAGACTCTTTTCTCAGATCTTTCTGGAAGGCTCAGTCCTACAACCAGTTGAACAAGCTCTAAATGTACTAATTTTAGCTTCATGCTTCTATTCTCAATGTGGTTAGGACCACTTCATCGAATCCTCCGCAGATCAATTTCATGTTTATGTGGAAATACTTAAAAATGAAATGCATATGCAAAATGCAAAGATGCAAATGCAAAAATGCAAAAATGTTGATCCCAATGACGAATATCTTAGAATAATTTTCACCAAAAATAAAAGTTTTCACATTACAAGACTTTCCACTTTACAGACATGCCTTCGCATAGATGATCAAGTCCGAAGTGGACCACTGTTTCGTTTTAGACACTCATATTCGAAAATGATGCCCCTCAAGCATTTTGTAACCTAACTCCGTTAATGCCCCGGTGGTGCAGAAGTCAGTGTGTCAATCCTTGATAACTAACGATGATATGATCGTAGATGAGAATCTACTGCTGGGTTACTATTCGGATCGATGGATAACCATTTCAATCTCGAACGTTGCACGATCTTCGAGCTCACTGCCTTGTCTTGGATCTTCGTATTTGGAATTGATGCCCCACATTGCTCTGAAAACTAACTTCATTAATACCTCGGCAGTGCTGAAGCCAATAGGTCGCTCTTTGAAGGCTAGTTATGAGATGATCATAGATACGAATCTATGGTTGGATTACTTCTTGGATCAAATGATCAACTTTCCAATCTCAAATGTTCCACGACCTTCGAACAAGTCTCATTATGGTATTCTTTGACTTCTCTTATCCCTCGGTGCATGTTTGTGTATGCAACTGCTTTATTGAAGAAAAAAAATTATCTCTTCTTGTGCAAAATTTTCACTTGAATATCCCCTTGTGAATCAACACTTTGTATTATGTTATGTTGATGCAATGTAATGCAAATGAAAATGAAAAAAGACATAAACAAAAGAAATAAGTTAGTATACACAAATAAAAGAAAAGAAATTAGTTAGTACATGTAAGATAATTAATACAAATAAAAATGTTATTCAAAGATGAATAAAACACCTACCCCGTCATGATATCTACCCGAACATGATTTAATTAAACAACATTCCTATCCGGACATGCTCTCTACCCACAATATTTTTTTCAAAAATAATCCTAACCGCATGGTATCTAATTCGCATGCTTTTATTCAAAAAGAAAAAAATGTATTCTACGAACTTAAATAAAAAAAGGTAAAGGTTCAGAAACACCCCTCCTTTGTGTACACTTAATTTGGGTACCTACTAGCGAAAAGAGGTTCGGTATGACTATACCTACGGTGACCTTTCTACGGTTCACTATATGCATGGTTTCGTCTCTATGAAGAAAAAGGTACTCGAACTGTCCTTGTCGGTGCCCCCTAAGGCGACCCAAACCCTCAATCCTCACCCATTCTAGGCTTAAGCGAATCGAGTTCAATTCAAGGGGCACATTTCCCTATGTCTGACAGGGAGAATAAATCCTCACGAATACATAGGATATATGAACCTTGAAAGCTACTTGCTAGGTCTAACACGGAGAATAAATTCTTACGAAGATGTCACTTTCACTCCCACTTAAAAGGAATAGCTCGGGTATAGAGCTAATGTTATGCCATGCAAGTGTCGTGTGTGAGGAGAAATTATCAAACCTTTGACAGACAATCACAAAAAACGAACTAAAGCAAATCCAAGACTTCTGAAAATCAATCAAATGCACGCATTAATATACAAAAAAATAAAATTAAATAACGATTGAAAGGAATCAAAGAAATCATAAATTAAATAAAATTGAATTCTCAATTTCTAACTATAGAGACAATATATAATCGATTTAAGGCTTGACCGTCTAGGTCCCCAATAGAGTCGCCAAGCTGTCGTAACCGATTTCCGGCGGTGCGACGAGTCTCGACTTATTTTGTGTAAACCCGATTTTGTAAAAGAAATGTTTCGGAGTCGCCATCGATCTTTTGAGTTAAGTAGGTCGAATACCGAAAAATTTTCTTTTAAAAGAGTTTTTTTTAAGAAAAACGTCATTTTAAAAGATTTACCGATCTACGTGTAACCAGAAATTCAGTTTTAGTAATAAGAAGGGTTCGAGGGTCGGTTACGTGTGGGGAAGGATGAGCACCCCCACAACGCCCAAAATTGGTAGCTATCGATTATATATTGCCTCAAATTAGTAGAAATCTAAGAATTCGAATACATATTTAAATCACGATTCCATTGTTCCGAATTCAACCATAGAATATTATATAACAAAAATTCTAAGGAAAAATGGAAAATATTCCCATATTTCCAATTGAAGAGAAAATACTCTCTAAAATAATTTAAGACGAATATTTCTCTTTCCAACTGAAATAAAAAGAATATAATAATTTTCCTAAGAATTTAATATTAAAATAATTTTTATATAATATTATAATATATAATAATACAAGCAAAATAAATATCTAAAAGTAAAAAAATATACTTTAATGGTACAAATAAACAATATACATATGAATCTATTCATTACATTGTGACAAAATAATTATAAAGTAACATGGGTATTATAAACATTAATAAAACGAATATTATAGCATGAAACAAGAAAACATCACAATAGAAACACCATAATCGTAATAAAACCATAAATATGGAACTAAAATGGAATAACATAAATATCAGTAACCAAATTCGAACAAAAATAATACATCCAATCAGAGGATTAAATTAAAATAATGTAAAAACATGCATTCAATTCGCAAATCATATAAAATAAAAAGAAATGGTGACTAAATCACGAAAAATGCTAAACTTCAAGGGACCTAAGGCACAATTAACCCTAAAAAAATTACTAAAACACGAATCACCTTAAATAGAAAGGACCAAAAGAGTGATTTAACCTAAAACTAGTGACCAGGATGTGAAACACGTTAAAGGTCTAGGGACCTTATCGTGATTTTCCCAAAACTTAATATATCAACACTCCCCCTTTCCAGAATCATTTCTCACGAGCCTTAACAATCCCTAAATCTCCTCTCTTCTTCTCTTTGCTCAAACGGTGGCAGCCCCCAAAGAGTCTGACGCTCCGGTGAGCCGAAGCCAACACCACCTCGACCACCAATCTCCCTAGGCACGACACCGCTGGTGAAGAGAGGCTCAACCGACCTTGCCTTAAAGCAATGTAAAAATACACTACCCTTTTTTTGCTTTGGTTCAAAAGATAAAATCAAAGAAAATAGAAAATTACATATTTTTAAAGAAAATGAGAACCTAAAATTCGTTTGGTTGCATTGATTTCTTGAGAACAAAATGGGGAGAAAATTCCCTACAATCTATTTTTTTCGTTCGAATCGGCCCTGTTATAATGGTTTTCTTTTTTTTGTGTTGAATCTATTCTTCTTTCCCTCTTGAATAACCGAGAGCCCCTCTTTCTTTCTTTTTTGTTGCTAAAATCGTCCCCCCCCCATTACAAACCCCCCCCCCAAAAAAATATAGTGCTCTCCCCTCATTTCTGATGAAATTTGGTCTCTTTCTTGGTGCATATTATGGGCATGAACGTGGGTGGCCGACAGGTGTGGGCAACAATGCATGGGAGCTGGTGAAGGCATGGGCACAAATTGAAAAGTGTTTCACGTGGGGCATGGGTGAGGGTTTAGTGGAGCATTAGCATGGGTTTTAATTAAAATAAGAAAATGGTGCTCCCAATGTCGAAACCCATACTTTTTAAATTTTATATAATTTATATATTTTTAAAAATTTTAAAATTTTATATTTCTAATACAAGTTTTTTGGTTTACTTCTAATATGATTTTTTAAGATTCATATCCCGTGGTGGGTCAAAAAATTTAATAATTAGAGTCCAAAATTTAAATATTCATTTATTACAAATAATAAGTATTTAAAATTTTTATTTTTTTCCTTAATTACATCCCTAACATAAAATTATATATTTATCCCGTAACACATAAAAATACACACGTACGCTCCAAACAAATAAAAAGCGAAAATCAAGTTGGTAATCCGAACTTCTATTTCATTTCTACCTAATTGCGATCTAAGCAAACTGGATTCCATTCCAAAAATCTTGTAAGCTATACGACTTACAATTCTCCTATTAAAATTATTTATAGGCTGGAAAAAGAAACTCTTTCGGAAGAAAAGGCTGCTATCCGTACAACAGTTACTGCGGATAATAACTTTCTTTTTAGGAAAGGAATCCAATATATTATATTGAAGAATTTTTAAATGATTTTTGATGACTTCAATTTCCTAATTATATGCATCTTTTCGTTCTATTCATTCAATAGTTTAAATAAAAATAATTTTAAAAATAAAATCATTTTTAAAATATTTAATATTACTTTATTTCAAAATTTTCAATTAAACTAGAAGAACTAATATTAGTCGGTCCACACATTTGGTGACAAGTGATTGTATTTATAAAGTGATGAAAAGGTTGGCTTCTAGAAGGGCTCGCACGTGCCAAACTACCCCACGGAAGGTTCCGTCTAATGCACTCGTTGTTTCAGTTGGTTCTCGGACCATATGATTAATCCGGGGTTATCTCAAAAAAGGTAGATTAATATAAGATTAATATATGGTGTTATCGAAAATATAATAAGATATTTAATAAAGTCTGTTTAGCGTTATCGGAAATGTTAATAATAATAATAATAATAATATTATAGGTGAAAAACATGGAGAAATATTTAAAATTTGACAACCGACAAACTTAGTTTATCGATAGGCATCGATTCCTTGCACAAAAGTATCAATACATAATAGTACAACAGGTTGAAGTTTGACAAAACCGATTTCAATTTGACAAAATAGGTAGAGATACTGGAATTATTGAAATTTGTATCGATATTTTTCTAAGTATATGCACCAATTATCGATACTTTAGGAATTTAAAAAATTGCAATAATAGCGTCTAGAAAGTATCGATACTTTAGAAACATGTATCGATACACTACAATATAACAGGTTAAAATTTGACGAAACTAGTTTCAATATGACAAAACCGGTAAAGTACTACCAGATATGTTGAAGGTATCGATACTTTTATAAGTATATGTATCATATTATCAATACTTTTAAAAGAAAAAAAATGAAAACGTATCGAAAGTATCGACGCCTTTCACAAAAGTATCGAGACTTGGGTAATTGTATCGATTAAATATAAATAACATATCCGGTTAAAATATCAAAGGCATAGCTACATTTCCTCTAAAAATAAATAGAACACGACCATAGTTTTCGAAATTGAAGCGTATTAGTTGCTGCGAAATAGAATGAAGGCGTTTTTGAAAGCGTAGTTGTTTGTTTGTTGCTGCAGTCAAATCGAAAAGTACGTTTTCGAAACACTAGTTTTTTAGTATTACAATAATCAAAAATAGGGGTTTTATGGGTTTAGGGTTTTCGAAGTAAAGAAGATTTTAGGAACGATTATAGGTAGAAAGTGTCATTCTAGGTAGAAAATAAATATCGATACTTTTTATATAATATTATAGGTAAAAAAATGATATTGTAAGTTGTATAAAAGTATCGATACTTGTAATAGAGAGTATTCTCATTCCTTTGAAGGAAACCCTAGTTTTTTTAGTATTACAATATTTGAAAATAGGGATTATGGTTTATGGGTTTGGGGTTTTTGAAGCAAAGAAGGATTTGAGACCGATTAGAGTTAGAAAGTGATATTCTAGAAAATAAATATCGATACTTGTATATTGAATAAACTGTATGTAACTTGTATTTTATTTTATTTGCATTAATTTAATGCTTGAATGTTCGTAAACTGATATATGATGGAAAAATGAAGTCAATGGATCTAGCAATTGTTGTTTGTGAATATGACATTGAAATGAAGTCTGAGAGTATCAATAATGAAGTAAATAAAAAGCAACCACTGGGTGGATATATGTACTTCTAGTAAGTATCAATGTATTTGTGTAATTATTGTTGAAATGGTAATTGGATTAAAGTATTTAAGTACTTTAAATTGATTACAAATTTTAAATGTTGACAGTATGATTGAATGCCAAAGAATGAAGGAAGCTGGTAATCACAACATCGGTTCGGTATGTAAAATGAAACTGACATTGAGTATTATTTAGCGTTAATGTATTGATTAATAAACTTTTATGCTTAATTTTAGGTGAAACATGAGGTGTTGGAGAAATAGAAGTCGATGAGTGATGTTGAGAAAGAAACGTATGTGACATGATCCAAAAAGGATAGACAGCTATACAAAGCTTGGTGGAAAGCACATGAAAAGAATGTGTTCATAAAACTTGTAAATATTGCGATAAACGATATATAAGAACAATAACATTATATATTTTTTAAAAATGTAGGAAGTGTCGACAAGATATAGTATCAAAAGACTGAACTCCATAATTGAACACCTGAAAGAGAAGAATAAAATTCATGTGCTGGAAGAAATGAGGTTTGGATCTTTGATCGAAGTAAGAAATCGACCAATTCGGAGGGAATTGTGTCGATTGTTGATGGAGGAATCCGATGTACAAAAATGTAGAGTAAAATATGGTGATTATTCATTTCCTCTAGGGTCCCATGTGTTGTAGTCGTCTTGGGGCTAGAAGATAAAGGCAATAGTGTTAAAGAAGTCATTAAGATGAAGTACTAGAAAACACTTGCGATGAAATATAATTTAAAGTCGAATGTGAAATATGCTGGACTTGAAGATGAAATTAAAAGTGGAGCTTACGACGAGGATAACCTGAAGGCCCGAGTACTATTGTACATTTTCGGAATATTTCTTTGTCCAACGAGTGATACATCCCCGAGCAAGGACAATAGGAAGTTGATTTGCAATGAAGGCTTGAAAGTTGAATTGAATTGGGTTGAATATGTCCATGTCAGATTGATTGAATCAATAATTAGCTTCCAAAATGGCCGAAGCTAGACATACCTCAAAGGGTGGATAGCAATCTTAGAGGTAAACGAGTTAAAGGATGTGTTGGGTTAGAAAACTTGTAAGTATAGTTATAATATAAAATGATAAATTTCAATATAAATACAGGTTGTATTGTTCGATTTTGGTCTGACTGTGCAAGTGTGCCGACATTCCAAAGAACCAGAGTGATACACATCCGTGCATGAGGGAAGGAAGAAGTAATTAGAGTGATGGCGAAGTTGAAGTTGGAAAGACTGAGCAAGCAAGAAAGGGTAATAAAAGATTATATAATATTAAGAATATAATCCAATGTATTAATATTTAATTTAATTTTGAAGGTTATTGGCAAGGAGGTAGAGGAGGAAGAACAAGAAGAAAAGGAACAAGAGAAGGTAGTAGGGGGATTATGGTCAGGGTAGTTCAAGTAAATTTGACATTTTGATGTCTGAGTTGGCCGAGCTAAAAAAAAGTCATTTTTGATTGTTTGCAAAGACAATCCAAAATCGAAAAGGCAATTGAGAGCCTTAAGGGGGAAGTGGGTAGAAAAATTGATGGAGTGGTGAAAGAAGTGGTGAAATTGAGGGGTGAATTTAAGGGGGGATGGGAGTGGTTGAGAAAAAAATGGATGAAGGGGAAAAATTGAAGGCTGAAATAAAATATATGAAGAGTTATGTGGAGGAAAAATATGGTGAATTTAAAAAAGATGAAGAAGAAAAGATGGATGAAGTGAAGAGGAAGAATGTTAATGTTATGCAGACACCGGGATTGTAATCTATGCTGAGCTGGATTCAGAATGTCATGCACTTAAGAAGAAGAGGCCTAAGGTAAGATGAATAAAAGAAAACTGAATTTGATTTTTATTATTGTGTTGTGACTAATATTTTTAAATAAAATTGTAGGTTGAAAAAGTGAAAATACCAAGAGAAATTGGTGCATATGAAAGTGGAATGTGTGAATATATATGGAATAGTGGGTTACAATCGAGGTTAGTGATATATATTGCTCTGTGAGTGATATTTAAATATTTCATGACAAAATATTAATCCAAATTCCTCATACAGTGATGTTGTAATCCAAATGGGAAATCAATATACCACAGTATCCGACGTTGCAACGTTAAAGCCTATGTCATAGGTTAGCGACGTGGTAAGTAAATAGTATAAATTATTAAAACCTAGTGAATATGTTGTAATTGTGTAATTAATTTTGTTAGGTTATTGATTTGGTAGGCTGGGTGTTGGTTTACAATTCAAATAAGATATCGGAGAAGCGGAAGATTGGCTACATTCCATACAACTTAGCGGTGAGCTCAATCTTTAAATGCCAGATTTCTTGACCTCTCCCTCGAGGATATAAGGTACTGCATGAATGATACTTATTAGTTTGGAAATGTGAACAAACATCATTACAACTATTCTTATATACAACGAAGAACAATTATTCAAGAACTGAATACAACTATTCTATGTAATGTTCAATCGTGTAGTCCTTACCTGGGAGGGGTTGAGTCCCTAAACCCTCAAAGAAAGCTTGTCTTACCAATTCCTAGCTTACCATTTGAACCCTGCAATGGGGTTTTATTGGCTATGCAGTCAACATGATTAACCTGGATAATCCCAACTACAGAACTGATTCTGGCCACGACTGTAACACCCCCTACCCGTACCCGACCCGAATACGGGTCCGAGATGTCACATTGACTTTTCAAACTTTGACTCGTAAAGAAAATCAATGAAAATTTAAATTTTCATTACAATAAAAGTTGTTGACTTACAAAAATTTGACCAGGACAATATAAAATTTATCAGAGCATTCGTAACTAACGCATTTTATATATGTCAACACACTGTATACGACAAAATACATACTCTATCAGTTACTTCTGACATGATCTTCTAGTAGTAATGATGTCCTTGCCACTCCTATTTCTGCTCTTCTTGATTCTTGGTACCTACGTGTAAATCGCTTATACGCCAAGTCACATACTTAGTGAGTCATAAAATAAATATATATCAATAATATCATGACATACACTACTATCAATCCATTACGACATTGCAACGCACATGTAGATACCACACTATGACATATAAGTATGAAATGCATGAATGAATAATTTTGTCTCATAAGAATTTCCTTTAGTTTATCTTTGAATGCCCATGTACATTAATGAGAATAGAAGGTACGCGAGAACAGAAGGTACTCGAGTACATTGAGGTTGTGCACGAATGCTGTCACCACAGCTCGAACAAATTCCCATTAGGGGCACTGATTATTTTCCCGAATGACCATTATATCCCGAAGGACATCCCGAATGACCACTGATAATCCCTCGACTCTTAGCATGCCAATTATACATACAACTCTCACATTAAGTAACATGGGCTTGATTATAATAAAATTCTCATTTTCATATCTCTTCAATCACTTTTCACATAATACATAATTCACCTCATATGAGTACACATAATCATTTTCATTATTTCCCATACCTGAATGGATTCTCATATCATCGCATTCATTCGTATAAGTTCATATTAAAGCATGAATGAATTATGCATAAAATCACTATAACATTAATACATATATAAATATGCATGTGCATGAATAGGAAATTATAAGTTTAACTACAAGAGATAGACTCATCGCAAGTCTTATCTCAATACAATTTCATCTAGGATATGCACTCACCATAGCCTTGCTTTGACTCGATTCTAATCCTTCGATTGTTCCAGAACAGGATTACGCTCTAAATCTACATAGTAATACATTGATACATATCAGTATACTAATTGATATATTCTAAACTATCACTTCTTAGACTAAAATAAAGTCTATTTTCATCTCTTAATGAATATTTGTATCGATGCACTCTACAGTGTATCGATGCATCCCATAACGTGTGCATCGATACACTATCCATGCATCGGCACAAAAATCACATTCGATGTTTTCATCTTAAGGGGGTGCATCGATGCACTAATTGCATTCAATGTTTATTTATTTGACAGTGAATCGGTACACATTGAAGATGTTTCGATGCACACAACCCAGAAATTCCAGTTTAAGCACGAAATTCACTCTCTTTTCAACCCAACTCTTCATATTTCACCTTCTTTAATATCCCTAACTTGCATACATATACTTACACTCATTACCACTCAATAATCACTTCTTTAAACCCAAATTCTTATCCTTTATATGGCATTCAGAAATCGTACTCAATTTCCAACATGTTCTAATTCTCATTCTAACACTTCCTATTCCTTAATTCTACTAATGACAAGTTAAATTTATTCTTGAAATTTAATTAATACCTTTCTATCAAGATTTCACTTATTCACCTCCTTACTTTAATCCTTCCTTATTCCATCATCTTCTTATATTAAAACAAATTAAGCTTTCCTTAAGCTTAATTAGCATCTAATGATCAAAATCAAACTTAAATTTCAGCTAATAATCATCTTATGAGAAAACTCACCTTTGCTTTGAGCCTTCACGTGAGGAGAAAGAAGAGAATAAGAGAACTCTAGAACCTTGTGTTTTTCTTCCTTCACCTCCACGTGTAGCTAATATATATATATATCCCTTCTTTAATTATTTTCCTTGCAAATGATCATTCTATTCCTCATTCTTTTCAATTTGATCCTATACCACATTTCATATAAGTCCTTGAACTATTCAATTATTCTACTTTAAGTACCAAATTCCATAACTTTACAATTTAGTCACTAACCCGGTATTGAGGATGTTACAACGACTTACAGGAGACTCTATTCTACAAAATGTTTAGCAAGGTTCAAGTACACGATATAAGGGAACATATGGAAAGGACTCGTAGTTGCATAAAACATGGAGGGATTATGAGAAAGAATGGACTTATCCGTTTACATTGTTAATTTTCCTATTACTATAAAGTAATAGGTTTCGAAATTCCAAGTATCGATACTCCAAGTACCAGTTTGAACTAAGCAATTAGTGCATTGACATCCCTATTGACGAATTCCTTTGCTTTACCTCTTTCAAGTGCATTGTAGATGTCTTTATGTGTAATCTAACATTCTGATAACCAATATATAAAGAGCATTGTAGAAGTAATAGGCAAATTTACAATGTACATGGTAAAAGTATACCAATATAATGATCATAACGTAAACTTTTGTATATGTATCAATACTTTGTTATCTTAGTCTCGATACTTTAATTCCACATAAAAACAATTTGCACGCAAAATGTATCAAGACACACACACACACACACGCACACATACACACACATATTTCATACTTATAATTCCGAAATGTATTACTTTAAAGTAATAGGTTAATTTTCAACGAAAATAGTTAAAGTCAATCGGTATCATGATAATATACGTAAACAATGTACACGGTAATATGTTGATAAAGCTTGATAACAAATCAAGTAATTAACAGATTATGTTATCGTCGGATTTCTAAGGCTCCATCAGCTTTAACTTTGGTTAATTCCACTTAAAGGCTCAAACAATCTGCACCTAAAATGTATCGGCACACACAGATATATATATATATATATTCCATACTTATAATTTCAAAACCTATTACTTTAAAGTAATAGGTTAATTTCCAATGAAAACGGTTAAAGTCTATCGGTATCATGATAATATGCGTAAACAATGTACATGGTAATATGTTGATAAAGCTTGATAACAAATCAAGTAATTAACCGATTATGTTATCGTTAGATTTCTAAGGCTCCATCAGCTGTACTTTGGTAACATTTTAGGCGTTACCTAATATGTTGATAATACTGATAACAAATTAAGTAATTAACCTATTTTGTTATCGTCGGATTTCTAAGGCCCCATCAACTTTAAAAATGCGCTACCTATTACGTTACATAAGCTCTACGTAATATGTTATTATGCTTGATAATGTTTCCAGTAATTAATCGGTTATGTTATCGTCGAATTTTTAAAGCTCCATCAACTTAAACTTTGGTAACATTTTAGGCGTTACCTAATATGTTGATAATACTGATAACAAATTAAGTAATTAACCTATTTTGTTATCGTCGGATTTCTTAAGCCCAATCAGCTTTAAAAAGGCGCTACCTATTACGTTACATAAGCGCTACCTAATATGTTATTATGCTTGATAAAGTTTCCAGTAATTAATCGGTTATGCTATCGTCAAATTCTTAAGGCTCCATCAGCTTAAACTTTGGTAACATATTAGGTGTTAACTAATATGTTGATAATACTAATAACAAATTAAGTAATTAATCTATTTTGTTGTCGTCGGATTTCTAAAGCCCCATCAGCTTTAAAAAGGCGCTACGTATTACGTTACATAAGCGATACATAATATGTTATTACGCTTGATAATGTTTCCAGTAATTAACCAGTTATGTTATCGTCGAATTTCTAAGGCTCCATCAGCTTAAACTTTGGCAACATGTTAGGCGTTACCTAATATGTTGATAACACTGATAACAAATTAAAGAATTAACCTATTTTGTTATCGTCAGATTTCTAAGGCCACATCATCTTTAAAAAAGACGCTACCTATTACGTTACATAAGCGCTACCTAATATGTTATTATGCTTGATAATGTTTCCAGTAATTAACCGGTTATGTTATTGTCAATATTTTTTGGCGCATTTTACATACGACGATAACATAACCCATTATTACCATTATTATTAGCAACACAACTAATATTTCTGGTGAAATCATATAACATTTCCGACATCGATTTTAACCGGTCACTTATTTAACCAGTCACGCCGTTTTTTAGCCATATTTTAATCGCCTCACAACAGAACTTCCCATCAAAACTTTGTAAATTTATAGGAATGATGAAGAGTTTGTATTTTAATTTAATTATAAATATTTATAATATCATTTATTGTTTAATTCTAATTTAGAGTATTTTCTATAACTATATACAATACATATATGTTTCTTCATATTTTTTATATGCGATATACATATATTATACAAAGTCTAGAGACTCAACTCAAACTTGAAAATCAATACACTAATTACTAAAAATTATGAGTTATTAAAGTGTTATTTTATAACTCTACTCAAATTTAGATTTTTAAAGTTGAGTCGAGTTATAAAATTACTAGTCGAAAAGATTAATTCTTTTGAGTTGAAAAGATCAATCTTTCAAATCGAATCGAGGTTTAATTACCTCTATCCATGCAACCACTCCATAATAATAATAATAATAATATAATAATAATAATAATAATAATAATAATAATAATAATAATAATAATATAACTAAATAATTAAAATATATCATTTTTACTTAAGTATCTAAAAAAGTTTCTGGTTAAAGTCAATATTTAAAGTTATCATTTTAAATTTCAAAAAATATTATCATTTTAGTTAAAATAGGTATTCAATGTATTTTTTAACTAAAATAGATATTTAAAATATTTAATATTTTTCATCTAAATTCTGAGAAATTAATATGTAAAATATTAATTAAAATATTAAAATATTTATTTTAGCCAAAATAATAACTCTTGCTTTAAAATTAGATAAAGTATAGGTACCATTGGGGTAGAATAAAACCGTGCTTCACTGAATAAACAAAAGGTAAGTATAGGTTAGTGTAGACGGAAAAGGAAATGAATAAAAATATGGCAATGAATTCGAAACCCAAATCTTCCAGAGGCTTTTCCAAGTAAAAAAAACAAGGCTTAATTATAAAATAAGTGCCTAGATTATAACAATTTTCATAAATAGGTACCTAAAGTAAACTTATTTTGATTGATCCATATGCTTAATGTTATAAACGTTATCAATTTAGGTTCTCAGACCGTAAAAGCTGTTAATTTTTTCTGTTGATTGACATGTGTCACATTCTGGTAATTTTAAAAAAATATTTAAAATTAATATTATATTTAAAAAAACACAAAATTTTTTGAAATAGTCCCAAAACTTTGAAAACCCTTATTTCAACCCCTAAACACATACAGGTTATCATGCTTTGCCTCCAACGAAGCTTCACCCGACCTCACCTCCTCGGTGATCAATGACACTATGAAATCACGGTCAATCGACGTTTTGTACCTTGCAAACTCTATGATGAAAATCGTGATCCCTACAGTCAATCGACGGCAACTATGACTGTATCACTAGGAAAATGACAATGACTACATCGACGCAGTAGTCATGATTGTCAAGGGCAACGACGTCAGGTTAGAGATTTAGAATTTTTAAGGATTTTAGATATTTTGTAATTTAAGAGAAATTGGATTTTTTTATTAACATAATAATATTTTTAATTTTAAAAAATCAAAATTATCAGAATACGAAATCTGTCTTTTAATGAAAAAAATTAACGACAGTTACGATTCAAGCACCTAAAGTGATAATTTTTTTTGGATAAACAAAGTGATAATTTTTTAACGTTATAGTATGTGCATTTATTTTATAGTTAAAAAATTTAACATTTTAATCTGAATTATTAAAAACTTTAACACTTATTCATAAAAAATGATATAATATATGCATTTATTTTATAATTAAACCTAAAAACAACCAAGAAAAATTTAAAACAGTAAATCCAGGGTGTCCGAATCCAAAGGCAAAACCAGTAGACAGAAATAAATACATGAGACCACACGCTGGTTTTCTCTTTTCACTTCCTTTTCCAGATACTTTCTTTAAATTTCCAATAATATCCCTCTTTAGCATTTGATCCTCATTAATATATAAATACATTCATCAAAATCACCCGTCTTCTTGTTTTCAATTCTCCTCTCTCCGAACCTACTCATTTTACCGTTTTGCCCTTCTTTACCCCAATGTATGCAACCCTCCCTTCCCCTTTCGTCGCTAAACCCATCCACAGTTTCTCCGTGAAGAAGACCGTGACCGTCAGGGCTTCGGCGCAGGCGGCTTCGTTTAAGTCAGCCACGGCCACGGACAACCATAGAGTGTCGGTGGCGGAGGCTTTGGCGGGGAGTTTTTACGAGATACTCAAGGTGGAGAGAACGGCGTCGTTGAACGAGATCAAGACGGCGTACCGGAGCCTGGCGAAGGTTTACCATCCCGACGCTATGGGATCCTCATCGGACGGCCGCGATTTCATAGAGATACGCAACGCCTACTCGACATTGTCGGATCCGACGGCGAGAGCCGTGTACGATATGTCGTTGGGGGCACGTGCGAGGCGCGTCGGTAATTGGGTGTACCCGACCGGAAGATGGGAGACCGATCAATGTTGGTAGAAGAAAATAAACTAATATGAAAGATTAGGGATTTCGTTTTACTTGCATTTGGTTGTTGTGGAGATGGGAAATCGTAGACACATCACATGATATTGCAATGCATTTTTTTTTTGTTCAAAATAATACAGTAATGTATTGTTGTTTGATTTTGGTGTAAATTCATTCTTCTTGTTTTGTTTATCGGCGGGAATTCAGTCCGTAGAAATTTTATATAAATTAAAAAAATAAAATTATATATTTTTTAAAAAGAAGACACAAATTTTTTGAAATAACTCATAAACTTTGAAAATCTTCATTTCAACCCCTAAACCTACGCTGCCCACCGCCCTCTGCCGTTGGAAAAGCTCCACCCGACCTCTCATCCCCTCGACGACCAAAGCCCCTATGAAATCATGACTGGTTGATAACCGATCGACGATAAATCGACGTTTTAAATCTCACGAACCCTAGAATGAAAATCGTGATCTCATGCGATTCCGATGGTTAATCAGCCACAACTAAGATGACATATAACTAAAATGATGGCAAGGACTACGTCGACGACGGTGGTCATGGTTGGAGAGGGCGAGACGATGGATTAAGGTTAAGATTTGAAATTTTAGGGTTGTTTTATAATATAAGAAAAGTTAGGGTTTTTTATAAATATAATAAATTTTAAAACTAACAGGCTTGAACATGCTATGCATTATTTGAATGTAAAGCTAACTAGTATCTGGTCTCACATAGCCAACAAACACTAGTTATTGAGGGAACCCGATGTCACATAGCATTTGTGCAATTCCCGCTGACATATGGAATGATCTTCTGGTCCTCACATAGCCATCAAGTAGATCACTGAGGGGAACCCGATGTCATATATCATCGGCACAATTCCCGCCTAACTGAAGCATTAGCTCGATCTCACATACCCTTCAAGCCAAGCTTTAACACATCTGATGTACTGGGCTGATGCAACTATACATACATATATAAGGCCAAAGGCCACACAATATTGACATCGCTAACCCATTCCTCATGAGTGTTCGAGCATCGCGCCCTTGTTATCCCTAAAATGCCTCACGCATTGACAATGTCCCACTAGGGCAATTAAGGTAACCTGTCTATACCCTAGCATAGATGGACTCAGTAAAGTAAGAACATCCTCTCACTAGCTTCTATCTCGCTCGTTCTCTCATCTAGAACGTTATATGAAGGCATATTAGTCTGTTACTGCTGTTATTTATTAAGTTGATTTATTCTAGTCGTTCATTACTGAAAGGTGTCTTAGTCACTTTGACTCAAGAAAAGTCTCTACGCGTTTCGTGATTTAACGATGATTACTGAGTTTGTTGATCACTGGTTGTACTATTCGCTAGCCCGAGGCATGACTCGGGTTCAACTCTAAGTAGTGACACTTTAGTCACTCTTGCTATGCTTTCCTTTAATCTACACTCGAGTTAGAGAGACAATTGTTCGTCCATCATTCACAATCATTCTCGTAGTAAATGATTCCTATATTTTGTAGTCTGATTAATTCATCATACCGCTTTTTGATATGTCCTCTATAATGATCATTCATTCTTAGTTACTCGCTTTAAGGCCCAGAAGGATAATTTTGTAATTTTAGCCCCCAATGGTATTTTAGTAATTTTCTTATACCTTAGATCTTGAAGTCGCTTAACCACTTTGGGTATTGATACCAAGCCTTCAGTATAGAGACTAATTTTTTGGTATAGAGACCAATTTTTGGGTATGGACACCAATTTTTGGGTATGAAGACCAATTTGGTCTCGAAATTAAGAATCTGATCTAGATACCGAGCACTCGGTATCGATACTATAACCTTCAGTATCGATACCAAAGGACCAGTATTGATACTTATCTTCTCGGTATCCATACTCCCTACCTGAAACCCTAATTTTGCCCCCAATTCAACTAGTATTGACACTGTTCATCCAATATCGATACTAGAACCCTGAAATGATTATTTTAAGCTAAAAAAACAACCAAAAATCATCTTAAATGACTTGGTTTGGTTCCTAATCTTTGTTCTGAAGCTTTAGAGAGTTAATTAGGGTCATAAGGTGTCATAGAAACACTTTCTTAACACTTAAAACGTCTTTTAATCTTGAAATAAAATTTAACCCTAATATGCTCATCTACACAAATATTAGCAAATTCTTGAAATTTATGAAAGCTTAATACTCCAAAGGATTAGAAATACACTACCTTGATGTTAGGAACCCGAAATGAAGCTCTTTACTTAACCACACTCATTTCCTTGGTGATTTGGATGAAAACCCCACTTTTCTTTTTAACTATAAAAACCCAAGGCTTGATTCATTAAAATAAGTTGTTAGAGGGGTTATGAACGAAAATGAAGTTTGAAGGAAAGAGAAATGGCTCAAATGATTTACTTTTGGTCTTGGTCCTTTGAGAGAAAAAGCGAAGAAGAAAGCAAATGAAAAAATAAGGAAGGAGAAGGAGATGAATGAAATAAAAATGGTTCATTTTTATGAAATGGGAAAATTACACTCTTGGTCCTTCCCATCTTTCCACCATTCAAACACTCTCTTTAAATGGATAATTGGCCC